>NC_053122.1:19111963-19381963 GCF_010015445.1 Perca fluviatilis
TGTAATAAAAATGAAATACTTCAAATACATAAACTGGCATTTAAAGGGTTAAAATCCTGAAAATGATTGAATGTTTGGTAGTTTTGATTAGGTTACAAGTTGTTTAAGTAATTTATGAAAAAAAAGCAGAAAAAAATATTGATAAATGATGATTTAATAACAGTTTTTGTGTGCGTGGACATTTTTGCCTCGAAGGTGTCGAGAGTAAGTTTTTTTAAGGAGGGCATGAGGGTTAAAGACAAAAAGCAAAAGGAGGAAACTATCCTCGAATAACTAACAGACTGTAAACACAGCTCACTCATTTACAGGTCACACATTCAACAGGTGGCTGAACCACCAATACATGCAAGAATTGAGAAATTTCCAAATTATTCAAACACTCCGTTCCTGCTACAGTGTCTCTATAGACAACAGTTAAAACGCAAGAGCAATATAGTCCAGGCTGCACAGCAAATAATATAACCTCCATAACATCCATTAACAAAAACGCAGCCAACGATTAAATACACAGCCACGGAGAGCAGAGGCCTTCAGGTGACAGCTGGCAGGGTTTTGTCCTGCATAGAGAAATCACCACCGCCAAAACGTCTGATTTTCAGCAGCCAGCGTCCCTCTTCTCCACAGCTGATATATTTTACACATGCGGCTGGCGCTGATAAGACCGCTAAACTGCATCGTTTTGAACGGAACTGAACGCTCCGCTGTAAAAAAGCTAACGGGATCTCCGTTTGCAGAGTTCAGGCTGTACCGGACTCTGCCGGTGATCATACTGCTCTGGGGGACCGGTGTTCTAACGGAACACCATACCCATCAGAATGGGATACCTTCGGTTAATGCGCATGCGCAGCAGTGACATTTGTGGGATTGCGCATGCGTTAAATTTAAACCATCATTTCAGCATACCTAAGATTACAAGCGGTAAGTGTTGGTGTATTAAATCCAACCCGGTCTCACGGCAGTTCGTGTAAATGGCCACGCGTATTATTAATCTATTGATACGTGTTCACGGAGACGTTTTTCTCGTTTTTTACGTGTAAATGTAACGTTATTTTTTACATGTAAATGTAACGTTATTTTAGGACTTGTAAATGTAACGTTATTTTTTACATGTAAATGTAACGTTATTTTAGGACTTGTAAATGTAACGTTATTTTCTCGGGGTAAGGATGCCGGGAGGCGGCCAAAAAGGTCGCTCCATAAGCCGGGAGGCGCCCGCGAGGCGCCCGCTGGTGAAATGCATTACTTTACATTTTCGTCTTGTCCACGTAAAAACCGACAAAAACGTCTCCGTGAACACGTATCAATAGATTCAAATAACGTCACAATTACACGAACTTCCATGAGACCGGGCTGTTATATCGCATTAAACAATGGGCTATCAAAACAGCATACCTCTTTTATAAACTGTATTTTTTTTTATTAAACCAGGGGTTATCAAAACAGCATACCCCTATAGAAACTGTATTTTTATTAAAAAATGGGCTATCAAAACAGCATACCCCTTTATAAACTGTATTTCTTTTATTAAACCAGGGGTTATCAAAACAGCATACCCTTCACAAACACTGGTATGCTGTTTTGACAAAGTAGGCCAAATTGACAGACCCCGCTATAAAACTAAACTTCCGGTATGCTATTCTGACAAAGTATGCTACATCGACAGAACACCGGCGCAGCAATGGGCGCAGAGCTCCGCCGGAGGTCCGATTGCTGTCTGTCCGCGCGGTCGTCTGACTGCATTGGTATTAAATTGACAATTTCATGACCGGTTAAAAACGTCTCGTAGTCGCATTAAATAGTTGTCCAATTCGGTGTTTTGGTAAACATGAAAACCTTTAACAAGCGGCGGTCTTTCTGTTATGCCCCATTCACGTAATGTCACTTTTTATCATGAAGTTAAACTCTGCAATTTATCCGCGGTTCACATGTATGCATTAACTGTGATTGACTGTCAGACTGTAGGCTCAACATTACTGATAATTTTTTTGATCAATATGATGTAGAAAACATTACACTTCATAACGTTTTGTATCCATAACATGATTGTATTATTGTACAAATTAGCAGTAGCCTACATTTTTCAACTTGGGAGCAAAACATGCTCCTTGGGGGAAAAAACGTGACCAAAAAGCCCTGTTCATAGGCCTACTGATTAAACAGACTTTGGGGTCAAGTGTAGTCTATCGTGCCCATGTCCCAGATGTGGAAGCCCCCTTACTGTAATACTGAATATAATGATATTCCATTATATTTTGTATTTTGAATTGTTACCTGCCACCAGAATTTTGCGATTTCCTTGCCATAAATATAGCCGTTTTTACAATAAATTGGTGCCTTAAAATGTATCAGAATGCAGAAATTTAAGTATTTTACGCTTTACGTGGGAGGGGGGGTTCTATAATTTTAGGCTATAAATTAGCTTTTCACTGCATGAGAAAATGGCGGTATGGCATGAGAGCATGTGAAAAGTGGCAATTGCATTTATTGTTGAAAATGTACAGTTTTTTGTTTCAAATCACACACTGAATGACAAACAGACATATAAACAGACATTTTAACGTCATCGATGACATGTCATGTGATCTGACTCACATTATTTGACGACGAAGTCCATTCTCCTTTCTGTCATAGAAATGAAGTATCCATGCCATATATTGCCGTTCATTTCGGTTGTTGCCAGAAATCCCCATCTCATTTCTCCAGCGCTGCTAGCTAACGTTAGCCAAAACCACATAGAAACAATATGTTAACGTAGCTAAGTTTAGCTAGTTAGCTAGCTGATACGTCATTAGCCATAGACATGCCTACGCTCATTAAGTCGGTAACGTTACACTGGAAAACAAGCTAGCCAACGCAAACAACTGTCCCGGTTGTTTTGAGTGGTTAACTTTATGTTTAACTTTATGTTTGATTTAGTTAGATTTTAGAAGTTAGTCTTCACAATTTACTTCAGACTCTATTTTTCTAGAGACCTTTCCGTTCTGTTGACAGTTCACATTTTGCTCAGTGGTGTGACCGCATTTTATTGTTTGTTTCTAGCTAGCTAACGTAAAATACCATAAAGAATGTCAACCTTACCTATTCAGTAGACTTCGTTACCATCTTTCGACAAACACGACTGGATTACATTTACCAACAGTTACGTGATGGGGGCGCTGTTTCATGAGCTAACTACCCCATAGATATAATTATTTTCGGATTCGGACCTTTTCATGGAATTCCTTGTGCTCGGCCCATAGACAGTGAAGGGTCGGTCGTATACCGGTAGCCTACATCCATGGCAGCAACCGCTTACGTAGATCCTTGTTAACTTCCTCTCACCATTTTAACTCCATTACATTTATTTTATATAACTTAAAACTAGTTTGTACGTACTTCAGATGAATAATACAAAATATAATCAAAAAACAAATGTTGATGTACAGTACAGGCCAAAAGTTTGGACACACCTTCTCATTCAATGTGTTTCTTTATTTTCATGACTATTTACATTGTAGATTCTCACTGAAGGCATCAAAACTATGAATGAACACATATGGAATTATGTACTTAACAAAAAAGTGTGAAATAACTGAAAACATGTCTTATATTTTTGATTCTTCAAAGTAGCCACCCTTTGCTTTTTTTATTAATAAGGGAAAAAATTCCACTAATTAACCCTGACAAGGCACACCTGTGAAGTGAAAACCATTTCAGGTGACTACCTCATGAAGCTCATTGAGAGAACACAAAGGGTTTGCAGTGCTATCAAAAAAAGCAAAGGGTGGCTACCTTGAAGAATCTAAAATATAAGACATGTTTTCAGTTATTTCACACTTTTTTGTTAAGTACATCATTCCATATGTGTTCATTCATAGTTTTGATGCCTTCAGTGAGAATCTACAATGTAAATAGTCATGAAAATAAAAAGTAAACGCATTGAATGAGAAGGTGTGTCCAAACTTTTGGCCTGTACTGTATATAATATATATATATATATATATATATATAATTATTAAATTTAGGCAGACTTTTATCAGCTGCCACAAGTAGCCTATCATGCAACTTTCATGTCAAGGACAAATCTGGAGAGTAATAAGTGATGGAGGTGCTGACATCTTTACATTAAACGTCAATTAACACATTGCTTGTTTTACATTTTAATAATTTTCAAAATTAACTTCTGAATGCTGTACAAAACAAAAATAACCAAAACAAATCATTTTGAAAAGAACAGAGTCAACTCAATCTCATCAAGTCAAAGCAATCATATACAGTAGGTCAAGTTCTACCAAACAGTGCAATAGGCTCTCTGGTTCTCCTTACATTTACCTAACAAGGCAATTATGAAGTATGTACAAATGCATAGAGATTGTATTCAAGCAATATATTTTATCACAAGAAGATGCATAGAGTATCCAGCATATAGCACAGGTCAATGTCACCAAAAGATATTTCATGCTTCCAGACAGAGCAAATGCAAGTCAATAAATATGCTTGAACACCATTTAGAAAAGTAGGAAGCAAAGTATGACTTCCCTTTAATCACATAGAAAAATAGTTTGACTTTCCTTACCAATGTTTAAAATAAATTGTTGGCTTTTGAAGATACACCGATTGTAACACATGGGGGCAGAGTCAGATGTGACACTGAAACACACAAGTCTGTTGTTCTACAGTTTTTTTTGACCATCTGAGCAGACAAAACATCCCTTTGTGTAACTTTGTAGAAACAAAAATCATGAGATGCATTCCTTTTACGGAAGCCGAGAACAGCCGTTTATCAATTATTTTATAATATCCCATTATCTCACAATCACAAGTTTTTTTATTGTATTATGTCAGGATAACTGAGATGTTGTCCATGATAACCTGATTTGAGCTATGACTAATGATCATTTTCATTATCAATGAATCTGCTAATTACTTTCTTGATTAATCAATGAACTATTTAGCGTATAAAATGTCAAAGGAAGTGAAAAAATGCCCATCACAATTTCTCAGAGGCTAAAGTAACATCTTCAAATAGCTTGTTTTGTGCGACCAAAAGTCCAAAACCCAAAGATATCTTATTTTTTTTTAAACAGAGAGGCTGAAACCAGATATTTGCCATTTTTGCTCAGAAGTATTAAAAACTAGCTACTAACGAATGAATCAAGGATAACTATTTTGCTATCTTGAGAAAATTAAAATTGTTTTCTGGAGATATCTTGATAAAAGAACCGTTTGTTTTTCTCATACTATACATTTGTATACAGAGATGGCAAAAGTACTCACTTCCCGTACTTAAGTAGAAGTACAGATACTTGTGTTAAAAAATACTCTGGTAAAAGTAGAAGTACTGATTTAACTTCTTTACTTAAGTAAAAGTAACAAAGTACAGGCTTTGAAATGTACTTAAAGTATAAAAGTAAAAGTAGCCTTGCAATGACAACCACTTTTTATGCAAAGCTACCTGGACCACACACGTTACTAGAGTGCAAGATGAGAAACTTCAGTGGACATAAAAACAGGCTCTTTATATGCCATTGTCTACATTTTAAATGGATGTCTGCCAAACATCACATATATGATTATTGTGACAGAGACTGGGACTCCAGCTTATTAAGATTCTGATTGAGTAGCAAGATATGAATTCAATTGTGATTCTGTGAGAATTCACAGATCCAGTTTCTCTTTTTTAATCGTCCCCTTAACATTTAAAAGAATCTACATGTATGTGTGTGTGCTCAAATATAGAAAGAAAAATAAAGGATACAATATGAATTACTAAACATAGATTAATTAAGAAGTTCCCCATACTTTTAGAGTTACACAGCACATTGGCCAGGAGTCATACTTGACGCCTCCTAGCCTATCTCAAACATCTCTCTCAGATAAGGCCAGGGATGATTGGGAATGTCTTGCTGCTTGTCTGCCTAATCTCTGGGATCTCTGTTTTCTTCATTTTCAATCATGTCGCCGTCCATACTACTAGTGCTAACGTTACCGCCAGTACATTCCCATCCAATTAGATTGAATTCGGTATTGATCACGTGAAAAATAATAACGGTAACTCCAGTGAAATTATTTGAAACTTGCTAGTGAGGACTAGATTAGGACCGTATTTAAAGCTGATGCTGGTTTCAAACTTCGCCCCCGCGAAAACACGGACAGAACACTTTTGTGTTAAACATAACCAGCTAACAGGTAACCACACAAACGCTACCTACTAACTGTGCAGACAACCAATACACAACAGGCTAAAACGACACAAATTAACGACTTACAGTTCTCAAGGACGCACACACACCATCTCAACTGATTATCCTCCGGACAGCAGTCTCTCTTTCTTTTTTCTCACTTTTTTCTGTGTGGCGCACGCGCCCGCTCGCGGTGTCAGGCGCGTGTCCGCGCTATTCTCCGACATTACGACCTCTTGTACAAAACTAAAGTAACGAGACAATTTTTAAAATGTAAGGAGTAGAAAGTACCGATATTCGTGTTAAAATGTAAGGAGTAAAAGTAAAAAGTCGCCACAAAAAAAAATAGTAAAGTAAAGTAGAAATATCCGAAAAATCTACTTAAGTACAGTAACGAAGTATTTGTACTTCGTTACTTCCCATCTCTGTTTGTATAACACAACATTCCTGCAATACCTCCTACCTTCACGAAGGTTATAATGTTCAGTTTTATTGAAACTGTTTCAGAGGTGTGATCATTCTGGAGGATGTAATTTGTGATGCTGTTGAACTGAATTGTGGTCACCCCATTTATATCAATGAGGGTAGGCAACGTAAGAGAATCAGAGTCAGTATAATGCAATACAATTCAACAGCTTCACAAACTACATCCTCAAAAATGATCATGAGGTTGAATCAACACCACTCTTAAACAGTTTAAACATTATAACCTTCATGAAGGTAGAATTTTGTAATTGTTGTATTATACTGCATTTTTTAGCTAAGTGTCCCTAATAAACCAGCAACTCCGTGTAATTATAAGGTTATCACAATAAATCAAACCAGAGATAACAATAAAAGTAATTTAATTGATCAATTATTATGTTTTAGGAACCTTGCTGTGTTGTTTGTTCAATAACATCTATGTATGTATGGTTGGCCCAAGCTACATTTTCCACATTGTGGAACAAT
The DNA here is from genome assembly GCF_010015445.1 of Perca fluviatilis. NCBI lineage: Eukaryota > Metazoa > Chordata > Actinopteri > Perciformes > Percidae > Perca > Perca fluviatilis. Next base: position 19,119,076 of record NC_053122.1, read on the forward strand.
AAAGTTGATCTTATCTTATCTAACACCGTCTAATTTTAAGGTTATCACAATAAAATAAACCAGAGATAACAAGAAAAGTAATTTAATTGATAAAATGAAATTACTGCAACCTCGACTGTTCTTGGCTTCTGTACATTTTGCGTGACCAATGCAAAATCAAAAACACATGCTGCATGAGCACACCGTTACAATAATCTTGTCTAATGTAATAAGGAAAATAAGAACTAATACGAAAAAACAGAGAAACAAAGAAGGATAGTGTGTGTGTGTGAGTGGCAGAGCGTACAAAAAAGTCAAACAATATGAGGAGTAACATTTCTACAAAGATGACACACTCTGTCCTGTCCATTAGTGCATTATAACTTGAGCAGCATAAAACCATGCACCAACCCACAGAAGACACAACAGTCACTAGTGTATATAGGAATCCCTGTGCAATTGTCGTGCATCTCTGTTTCTATCTCTACCTCGATCTCTCTCTCTGTCCCTATCTCTGTCTCTTTCTCTCTCCTTGTGTCTATCTCTATCTCTGTCTCTGTCTCTGTCCCTGTCCCTGTCCCTGTCCCTGTCTCTGCCATGGTAGTTGTGATGATTGTGTGCAGGGTAGCGACCTGTTTGGTGTGTCCGTGGTGGAATATGCTGGTGATGTCTGTGCTGACGGTTGCGTTCATTGTGCTCTTGCTCATAGTCTTCCTTAACGTGTGACTGGCTGTTTCCACGGTGATGCTGTTGTTGTTGTTGTTGGTGGTGGTGGTGATGGTGGTGGTTGCTGTTATGATGGTGGTGGTTATGGCCTCGGTGGTTATAGCGCGTCTCCTCCTCATCCTCCTCCACCACATCCTCCACCTCCTCCTCCCTCTCCTCAGGCTGGCGCCTGCGGGGAAGCCTCTGGCTATAATCCCTGCTCGACCGTACCTCCATGCCACCGGATGTTTGGTTGTGCTGGCTGTGGCTGTGATGCTCCATCCGGCGGTGGTGATGGTGGTGGGTGTGCTGGGGTCTCTTTGATTCAGTCCTCAGTAGCTGCTCTTCCTCCTCTTTTTGGCCCTCCTCAGCCCTCTGCTCCTGTGCTGGGGCTAAAGGTTGCTCCTGGTCTAAATGGTTCTCTCTGGAACCCTTCCTCTTGGGGGCAGCTGACTTCTTGTTTTTCTGCCCATCCTGGGAAAAGAAAATGCAACGTGATGTTACATACATCCACATGAAGGACACTCATATTTAGGCAGCTTGCTCTAACACACACAAAAATACTGGATCCAATCCTATACACAATGTCTTCACCTACACACTTGTATTTGCAAGTCCATATGTACAAATACAGCTGCTGTTAGAGAGGCAGCTGGCTGTCAAGTGCCTAAACTGGCAATTACCAGAGGCAATTTGAATATTTTTGGATGATAATGCTCAGTTTTATCATGGGACCTTGGGCCATCATTGCACGGCATTGCTATAGCTGACACAGATTTCATATGGCATGGTTGAGGGCAGCATGTTTATTTACCTAGTCATTCTACTGGTTTTCAGCAAGTTGCTTTATTTCTTAATTTAAAAAAGAAATACATATATATATATATATAGACATATATATCATATTAAAGCAATAAATTGCCTGCACCTGCCTAATCCTAACCCTAAACAGAAAACCCATGTTAATCTTTGTTAATCTAATTTTTTTAGACAATACACAGAATTATTTCACTCACCAGAGTAGACCTATCTCATTTCTTCAACTTTCCAGTGGAGTATGGATGAGGAGAAATGAAATGAAAATGTTAGATGAATGCATGGAAACAATTAAAGATGCAACACACGGTGGAGTTCCTCTGTCTAGAAAAATAGCATTCCTGCTGAGCTCATAATTTACTGTGCAAACAGTTTTTCCACATTCAGCAGACTGCATGTGCAGGTGGGATGAGTGGGATGAGATGAGATGAGATGAGATGTATGAAATCTTTGCAAATGATATTACATCCTATAACTTTATTGTTAACGTAGCTGTTTCCCACATACAGTATGTGTCTGTGTTACATGTACCGGTATTGCTGAAGGACTGGTGGGCAGTGTATTCTCGGCCAGCTGGGCCACCATTGCGTTGGGAGGCTCCATCTCTGGTGGATGAGTGGCTCTCCAGTAAGACTCCAGATAATCAGCAATGTGCTCACAGGCATCAGTTAGCTGGTTCTCATCTAAGATGACGTCAAACATTTCCTACAGGAAAATGAGAATAAGGACACGAATAAGTAAGTAAAAGACCAACAGTAGGAAATGTGAATAGCTAAGTCTTCAGTGAAGACTTTGAATTTGGCAACAGAAAAATTTGCTGAATTTGACTATGTAGTCTACAACACTAATTTTGATATCCTTTAGTATGCATAAAAGCAAGACCTTAGCCAGGATTTAAAAAATGCAGAGGTCCTGCATGGGCACCAAAAACAAAGTCTCAACAATTCAATTGAAATTTTCATATTTATTTATTGTTAGCGGTTTAATCATTTGTGTTTTATTAAATGAATTAAATAAAAAAAAAACAGTTGTTCTGAAAAAACAACCATTGTTTTAAAATTGTAGAATATAAATTCCCATCAAGCTATTTAAGCCCCCAAATTCCAAGAAAAAAATACTGGGGACATAGTCTGGATCAACAGAAGTACATTTCCAGGATAATTGCCTGACATCCGTTCGGCTCACAGGATGTCCCTCCACTTCTGCTCTCTGTGTGTTGCCGTTCTCAAAATCCCTTCGCTTCGGAAAACAACAAACTTCGAGCTAGCAAGCTACACGCTGAAAATGGCAAGTTTTGAAGAAAATTTGGATTGTGCAATGACGCACATTCTTTCGGGGAATGATTGTTAAGATGAACAAAGAATATGTTTACGGCATTTGCTATCTAACTGGGACGTTTCAGAACTGATTTGTGGGGTTGCTGTTGATGAAGCGCACACGGCTATACACTGGCAAGAGCAAATTACGTTTTTATCTTATTTATCCAGCTAATTTAAATGTATTGTGTGAACAGTTGACATTGTTCATTTAATATTGTTTTGCGTTTTCTTTTGCAGTGTGCAAATGTTCCTTCAAAACAAGTTCCTTCCCCAGACTATTTTTCAGAGTCACTGTCTGGAGCTTAGCGAGATGATTGTGATCCAAATTGAAATCCAAATAACCCAGAACATTTTTTTCTCCTATCCCAGAATGTATGTGTGGTGTAGCCAGACCTTACTCCACAGCATCATGGAGATAGTTCTGGCAATGCTAAAGACTACTGAAAACATGACCTCACGTATTTCCAGTTTGCACCAAACTCAGTACTGATTTCTTTCAATTCCTGGTCAGTTGTTACCTGTATAACAACTTCAACAACAGAGACACAGCCAAATGTATAATTCTGTGCAGCAAATGAAATAACTAACATTAGCCTATAACATGATAAAAATCCATTTATTCATTCATCTATTCAAGATAAAATGTAGTATTTCTGAAGAGTAACTACCACTGCAGCAATTTCACACACTGGCCACTAGATGGCACTCACCGTCGGGCATTGGGCGAGCTTGTCTGCGGCCACCATCTGAACATTAAGATGCTTGGTCTGTGACTTCCCTCTAGTCTTGATCAGTCTCGTCAACACCTACAGTGAAGAGATGAGGAGAAAAAAGAACAGAGAAAAAAAGAAAAAAGGTTAAGGTGGCTGTCTGCATTTTACAGGATCATGTTTGCTTAGTATACACATGCAGTACAAAATATTGAGAGAACTTAGGAACAGTCAGGCCAAAGAAGGTGCAGGTCTCTAGTATAGCTTACCTTTGGTGAGGAGATCTTGACATAGACAAGGATGGGTGCCAGGGAGGTCTTGGACACCTGGAGCGGGTGGTTGATTGTGTCTGCATCTAGAATCACCAGCTGCATGCTGCGGGCGAGCTCAAAGATACGCTCCACCTCCCCTTGGATCTGGGCTGAAAAAGCAAAGAAGAAAAGCATGATTCTGACAACTAAGATCTAGGAAAATCCATCAATTGTGCATATTTCATTTCCTTGTTAACATATAACTTATTAACTTACAGTAGATATGTTCCTGTCACTGACCCATAGCTTTGGATTGTTATTGCACAACTTTACAATAATTTATTGTGTGTAATTTTAAATTATTTTACATGTATTTGCATTGCAAGAGCTGGTAAGTGAAGATTTTTTTTTTTGTTCTTCTCTATTGTATTTAATCAAGATGAAGAAATGACGATGCAATCTGACATCTTTTACTTTGAAGGTTAGACCTACCAAACCAGAGGTAAGGTAAGAATTAAATTATCAAGTTATATTTTGAGATTTAAGGTTTATTGTTGAAACAGCAGTGGACAAAAAAAGATTTACTGTAGTAGATATTTTGGAACAAATCACAAGAACTCACATGGCAGCTTACAAAACCCTTCAACAGATTAAAAACTGCTAATGTGACCTATGACAAAACACTGCCTACTTGTGAGACTATGGTTATAAAATAAAGGATGTATGGGAGAAGTAATTCAAAGACTGTCCACTAGAGGGAGAACAGGAAAGCATGGCACGTTTCAGCCCTTTAAGAAGGGTTGAATAACATCTAACATCTCAGTTAGTTAGCTTACTAAAACAAATAGACAGCAGAGAAAACATTAGTGTATGTTTACACAGTAACAGTGTCAGGACAGTGGCTGTTGGTGCTGATGAGGTAATGAAAGGAAGGTGGACATTCAAACAGACATGGACTACCAGTGCTTTCAGTCATACATACCGGCAGCATCTGGGATGAGAGAGCAATGAGAAAAGAGAAGAGTAGAGAAAACCAAGTAAATCTTATCCCCCTTCTGTCTGATACCCATTCTTTATTTTCGTAACCAAAGTGGGGATTTAACCTATCCTACTGCACAATGTCACTGGGGCAAAGACAGTGAATGCCCAGGAAATATCAAGTAAAATTATTACCATACAATCTTTACTGACACAATCCAACCACCTTCTTACGTCTCAGATGTCAACCTGTTTTCCAACTTATGCTTAAAGGAATATTTCTAACTAATATTTCCTTTCTTGCCAGAATAAGATAAAAGGTCGATGCCACACTCATATCTGTACGCTGATTATGAAGAAATATAATTATCTTAGCATAAAGAATGGAAACGGGGGGGTACAGCTAGCTCATCTAACTCTCGGCAAGAAAGCAAATAAGTGTATCTACCAAAATGTAGAACTATTGCTATTATTATCTTCATTGTGGTGCATACAGTGATCTCTGGCATTATCATTCCGTTAAGTAAAGAATCATCTATGCAATATACAGTATATACAAAACATATTGTGAACCCAAACCGCAGTGTTTCAATGAGATAAAGAAAAAGGGAAAGTATGACACATTCATTTTAGACTTAGGTAAGTTAGTATTGGTTGCTCGTTTTAACCTAATTAGGGTTGCAAATGGGTGAGGTTTGCCACCAGGGACAACACGAGTGCCAGAAAGCTTAGACAATTAAAAGAAGTTATTTTAGAAGTCAATTTAGTGTACTTTTCTGTTACTGATACTCTGTGAATTGTACTGATGAGTTAAACCCCAACCGTCCTGCTCCCAAAACAGATAAAGGTGGTGCCAAAGAAAATTTGCCACGACTATTGGCTCCATGTTGCAATGATAAAGCTGTGTACCTAAATTGGAGCGGGTGTTCGACCGGTCCATTAAGGCTTTTTTGCCAGGGTTGTTGAGGATGGACCGTTTAGCCAGAGAGATGTCTGCTGTTACCCGTGTAATAGTAATTCTGGAGAGGACACAGAGAAGCAGGGATTGTTACACAGTTGTGATTTGCATTATGTTTTATTTCCTCATGAAAAGGTGTGGCACTAAATAATTAAATCAGAACTTACCTGCCTTCAAATCGATGTTTTAAATAGTCAAATAGTGCTTTTTGCATCATATCTGTAACCTAAAATTACAAAAGAAACATGGATTTTAAATAAAATTCCCCTCTATTCAAGTTCAATACAAAACATCAATATGTATTTGAAATACTAGATTAGGTGTCTCAGCTTTACAGCATCTTAGGACCTTCACAAGTCAAAGGCAACTTATTAAGAGCTAACATTAAAAAAGTGTGTGAGGCAGACTTACCTCTAAACCCTTTAGTGATGGTCCCATTAGAACCACAGGACGCATTGTAGGCACTACATCATACATAGACACCTGCTCCCCCTATAGCCACAAAGAAGTTACGCAAGTTTAATTCAGTGTATAAGTTGCTGCTGAAGCAACATGCAGGGCAAACATAAGATAAGATAAAACTTTATTCATCCCGAGGGAAATTGCTATTCATAAGTTGCAGAACAAACAAAAGAGTGCAAATATACAAAAGACTAAGATAACATAACAGCAGATGCAAAAACAAAGTGAACAGGGATGAAATGTGAGTGTTTGTTCTCGCCCTAATGTTCTATAAAGCTCTTTATAATACAAGAAAAGATCTACTAAAGGTTTCCAGATACTGATGTAAAATAATGGGTTAAAAGAGACATCAGCAGAACAACAAACATTGGGTCACTTACCGGTTTCTTTTTCACCTGCTGATTGGCTGTTCATGCAGAAGGATAAAAAAAAAAGTTATCGAACGTTAACTCACCAATCACCAAAAATAAAACAATAAAATCTTTTATTATTATTTTTTTTTTAATTGACCACACACACTGACCTTGTGATGGAGGAGTATATTTCTTTGAGTTCATATCTTGAGCTACTTGAGACGCTGCTTTGCTGGAATGAGAGAAAAGTCCTGAATCAGGTCAGATCTTTTCACTAAAGACAGAGACAGAAACAGTCTCCTTCTTTACAGTCAAAATCTTAATGTTTCACTCATGGTGAAAAAAGAGCACTATGTACTGTATGTATGAAATAAAAGAATGTGTGCTTACAGACTGTATATCTACTTTTATAAGACACAGCTATATAAAGCTTAGAGGGTAAATCCCTTGAAGTGATTCAGCACACACAGTTGCCACCGAAGCCAAATTTCCAAGATCCTCTACGTGAGTTTCTTTCAGCCTAACTAGGTAAAGTCCAAATCTTTCAGTCTGTAGTGGATCGTCCTGCCTGCCAGGCTGATTAGGGTAAAAGCAACCTGCTGACTGAACAAATTCTCAAACAAGTTTTTTTGTTTCTTTGAAAGTGGATTTTATAGCATGTTGAAATAAATCCAAACCAATGGCTGTCTGAAAGCTATGGAAAATGTTTAAAATCTTAAAAAAATATATTAGCCCCAAAAAGCCGCAGTATCACTGTGTGACAGCTGGTTTGTGGTATTTGATTAATTACAAATTTGCTCAGGAATATGTCCCACTGAAATGATAAGGGTTTACGGATAGAGGGTGTTGTATGTTGTACAGATTGTTATTGGTTATTTTTGGCTATACAGATACATCTGACTTGACCTCAACTCACCCCTAAGTGTGTACATTGTATTTGTTTTGTTCATTTTTGCTCACTAATGCATAGAGAGTGTGAGAAAGGAGGGTCAGTCGGGGCCCTCAGCTCATTCTTGCCACAGTGCAGCGGTTTGCAGTTTGATCCAGCCACGCTTGCTTTCCTTCTATCTAAAAAAACAATTCCTGGTGTGACCTTTTCCCAATGAAAGCACTGTTTTAGTCAACATGTAGTTGACAAATGGATGTGGATGTTTTTGTCATATAATCCTCTGTATGTGACTTTGTAGTGATATTTGTGTTTGTATGTGTGCTGGACCAATAAAGATTATTATTAGGCTGTAGGATTACCAATGAAACTTGTATTGGAACTTGTGGAAAGTGGAAATGCTGTACATACTTGGCTAAGGCCTTGGCAGCTTTCCTCGCCTGGACTTCTCTTTTGATGAGAATGGTTTCCAGATTGACTGGACTAGGAATGAAGCCCACCACACCATCCTCCTTCACCGGCCGTCCGATCCACCACTCATTGTTAAATTTCTGGTAATTAGAAGAATAAAAAGGTGTGAATTTAAGGCCTGGCTCATATTTATTTTTTACTCTGATGATGCGTATAAGTCTATTCAACACCTGCATTATTGCATTTTATGTCATTGTTACCTCAACAATGTGACTCAGTGTGTTTGTTTCAAACCTCTTTGACAACTGGATCTGACCGTCAATCATCGACGATATGCGAGTCAACCAAGATCTGACCAATATACCGAAACACATGACTGTACTGGGGAATACACACAGGTATTGAAAACAACTAATGTTGTATTGGAGGAGCGGAACTAATGTGAAATGAAGCCATCTGCACACAGAAACATTAAATATTGTAATCTGCCCAAAAGTGCTTTTGATGGAACAGGTGGATTTGTTAACGAGGGAATACATGGTTTTTGTATAGTTCAGTGTGTATTAAGCTGTAAATATTATTTTTAAACATCATGATACCAGCATAATTATGTTGTGCATGCCTGGGAGCATGACGTTGTACCTGGTTGTATGCATGCTGTGTGTGTGTGTGGCATGTTTTGATTTGAGTCTTTAAGTACATGTACTGTTTTCTTTATTTGTTCTTTTCCCTACTGCCCAAACAGCTCTGCATTTAAATATTAACAACTTGTAAATTGTAGCATTTGACCTTACTTATGTAAGGGAGATTAATAAATAATTCAAAACGGTTAAAGTAGGATGTATTTGGAAAAGATAGTGAAATATGTTGCAGATATACAGAACCCAGCTGGTATCATGGAGCAAAAAACTAACTAACACATTTTTGCACAGAAATTAATTAATTGTGCTCTGGAATTAATTTGTGCTCAAAATTACAAATGAATTTGGACACACAAAGAAACAAAATTTAGCAGAAACAATATCATTATCACACGTCAGGATATTAAAGATAACACAACATTGAAAATTCAAGTACTGCTACATGTAATCTTACAAAATCAATACAAAACTACATGAAATCTCAGCAGCATATTTAATTTGCATTGTCTATGGCCTGACAATTTAATCAACCTGCTGCTAAAACTCAATATCAAGTTACTGAAACAGTAAAAACAGTATGAACTGAAGTTACAGGTTAATGTGGCTACTCTAGTCAGTTAGTTAAGAGTGTTAGCAGCAGGAAGGGCATGCTGTGTTTTGGTACAAATACGGGATTCATTCCACCATATTAATATCATTAGGTTACAATTGTTTGTCACTTCGAGTTGTGTAACTAAATTGAACATTGTGTCAGCAACACTGGTCAGCTTTGGCTGCCGTCAAGTGCACATAAACATCTGTGCAGCCTAATGCAGTGCAAAATGAACATGGTGACGGTTGTCAGAGCACAGCAAATCTAATCTAAATGAGCCAGAGATATGTGGATATACAGGAATTAGTCTCTTTGCCCCCTGAACAAGATAGTGTCCCTTAAACGTATGTTAAAATTACAAATTGTTTTACATTATGCTCTATTTTCTTGAATTATTTATTTAAATGCATTTTAATTATATACATTTATTTAAAAAGTCACTCTAAAATACTTTGCTGTTTTTAAATGTCTTCTATCAATAAACTGATTTAACTCGACAATACCATTCCTCTTGCAACTTTCACTTTAGTTGCTTCAGTTTCAGAGTCCTGGTATTGTGTATGCTGGCTCACTGACCCACGTCATGGCTTACTGAGACACTTAAACAGAACAGAGCCATCCTTAATGATATTACCTGTTCCTTTCCCACTATGACAAATGCAAAAGGCCTGCTAAAAAAAAAGACCCCTGCATCTTCCTCTTTGCTTCACAGAAGCTACAGCATGCTTCCTTCTGATTGAATGCCTGTTGGTGGTGTAATCCTATCAGAGTCAAATGTCAGTGGCCACAGAGATCAAGCTACTAATTACTCCACTTTGGAAAAATGAGGCTGTGGGAGAGGTTGTGGGGACAGCAGGAGACAGGTCGAGTGTGTTTGCCGCCTTAATTACAAAGCACCAGTGGGGGCACATTCAATCTGTGGGGGAGGATTTAATTCAATATTCAATGGGACGTGTATCAGCAGGCGCTGAGAGATAAGAGTTTGATATAAGAGAGAGTTCGATTAAAAAACTGTGGAAAACCTCACCTTCTGTAATTGACCTATGTAGGCCACACTAAGCAGTGATTGCCAGTGCAGGGAACATTCTGGCTACTAGTTTTATTTAAGAGGTTGAAATGGTTCAACTTGACTTGTTTTCAGACTGGTTTTAAATTTTGGCACAATTAGGATTTTCTTTTCTAAAATGCACTCCACAGATAGTTTCTCAGATACAGTTTGTTCTTGTACTGCACATGACATACCAGTATTACATACAGTGGCTTTGAGAGCACAACGTATTGCTACTTAAAAACACAGGCAAACAGACCGACCATTTCTCAAATTGACGACTCGACATTATCATCCATTTCACACAGTAATTTGCCAGCTGTGTGAAAGGAGCCAGAGTTTGAGCTTCTCTCTCTGGCTCTCATTTCTCATTCTTGGCAGAACTTTTCATGTGAACTACAGGAAGAGGCTGTCTGAAAATGTGCTCCATTATCCAGCAATTCTATTCCTTAATTGGCTTGTTTCTTAATTCATGTGCAGTGTTTTTCTATTCATAAATGCAACCTACGCAATGTCATCGTGGTGAATATCTTTCCTTTATCGTCATCAAACTATATACTCAAGGATTTAACACACACATCATTGATCGACTGGAAAACCTAGAAACCTGCACCTTTCGCAGGCAAATTCTGGATACACTTGATGTTAAAGGATATATAAATTACATTTAAGTCACAGCCCAAGTGGTTTTACTCAGTTTGTTGATTTATGTAAATTAATTCTTGTGTATTCTTGTGTGGATTTCTTGACTATTTGTTTATGGGGATTCAATTTCATAAACTGAAAGAGCTCAACAAGGCATGTACTGTAGGGGTAGTGTACTGTATGAGGCATAACGGATCAGAAACAATTAAATAAATGTTTGCATCACCCTCTCCTTTAGTTTCTGTCATTTTATACAGTCCTGGTTCCTAACCTGGGGGGCCAGGACCCCCAAGGGGTTTCAAAATACATCTAAGGGGTTTCAGGATGATTAATGTGATATGAAAGAAGAGGGGAAAACATTTCTGCTGCACAAAATAATTCTTCATTCACATTTTATATTTCTCGAATCTTTGCTTTTTTTCTCATGAAATACCCTTTCAGACGTTCATACCTTTCATGAAGCAATCTGGTCGCTATCTTGTAAATAAATGAGAAAATAATCATAATCAATCAATCAATACTAAGAAGTCTACTGTAAAAACATTTGTGCTCGAACACATAGTAGTAAAATGAGATTAAGTGCTTTCCCCTTACCTCACATGCACACTGGATTACAGATTATTGTCCTCATATATCATTATAGCTGTTAATGCAAAAACATTTTGAATGTTGTTGTATTAGACTCTGGTTGAAATATATTATATTGCTATAAAAGCAGTCGGCTGAAGACAGGGTCAGAATTAATTTGAACTGAATCAGTAATAATTAATATCCTTCATTATTATCCTTTTCCAGACATCGAACACATAAAGGGATGGCAAGGATGAAGACTTCAATGACTCATTTCAGTAGCAGAATATTGCTTCGCTAATCCGATGTCCTGATGTCTGTGTTTACTGTCTGTGATGTAATCATGTCCTTGAGAGCAGCCGCTCTAAAAAATGTGTCTGTGAGGGCTGCGGTGGGTCGGGTCGTGATGGTACCAAGAACAGTGAAAAAGTACCTTGGCCTTCTCCAGCTGCACCTGGGCGTTTCTTTCCTCGACGACATCCGAGTCCTGACGCTCTCCCTGCAGGAGAGGGAGAGTAATGATGATTAGTTGAATCCATTTTCTACATTGATTCGATCATTGTGCATTGCCCTGTATTATAGACTTTTTGAAGATGTGGAAAATTCCTTTTTGTTCATGAAGTAAGAAAAGAACGAGAGACAGAAAGATAGAGTACACAAAGAAATTGTAAGTATTACGTATAAATCACTTAAACCCATCAGTCTTATAGATAAAATGTGTCATGTATGATTGATTTAAGTTGCGGTTGGAAACACTTATTGTACTGATAATAATGATAGCCTCATTGGGATTAAAGAGATGCTGTGATAACAATGAGTTACAGAATAATTATATAAAACACAAAATATGTTTAAACTAAATAAAATTATAAAATAACTAATGGAAATGATGTAGACGACCAAGTGTAATTCAAAGTATCAATAAATGATGATTTCTAACCTATAGAAACTAGTCTGGCTCAACGGATGCACATTGTTGGGATATAGCCTGACATGATGTTCCTCCCCACTCGCTATCTCCTCTATCGGGGTTTAGCGCCACCCAGGACAGTTGTGATTGGTTTAAAGAAATCCAAACAAACCAGAGCGTTGTTTCCCCCCTATCCCATAATAGAAAGGTGTTGTAGCCAGATCTTACTATGGTCTGGCAATGCAGGACTATAAAAACACTAAATTAAGACTAACACATTGAGATTCAAATTTATCCCAGAGGCCAGACGGGAAATTTAGTTTTGTACCTCCATAAAGTTGGGGGACTTGGCAAGAGACAGAACAATGGTTGATTAGTCATAGTGTCAGCCTCCCTGGCTGGTGAATGTTAGCATCTTTCAAACTCCACACCCACAGTACTAATGCAGACCAAAAGAGTCACTTGATTACATAGGGTGACCATATTTTGATTTCCAAAAAAGAGGATACTCGGCTGGCCTCGAGACACAAATTCCGACAGGCTTCTCAGAGGTTAATGAACATGCTTTATTATGCCTCAATTGTGCAAGAATAACTTCTGTAATAAAATAAAATAGAATCTGTAACAACCTACAATAATAGCTCTCTTTTAAAATAAATAAATAATATGAAATAATGTTCTAAATATGACCTCTTCTGTGTTAGAAAATCCAGCTTCAACAAAATATCTCTTAATATCTTTTCAATGTAATAAGATAAATAATAAAGACACTGAAACATATGTGCCAGCTTTGCACACGGTGCACTCCGCCTCCCACTTGTCCGGTCCCGACCGGGACGCTACGTGGGACATTTATATTGCAGTTCAACTGTGAAGTTGCACTAGCTTCACTAGTCTTGTTTTATGGTTCTGCTGAGGCTCCACGCAGAGCTTTCGCCGTATAGCCTACTTAGTAGCCTGATGTTTATACGTGCACTGGTGTGTGCGTCGAGCCGGCATGTGTGTGTGTGTGTGTGTGTGGGGAGTGGGTGATATAATAGAGCGAGGGAGAAGTGAGAGAGTGATTATCTTCAGAGTGAGTAGTGACGGCGAGCGAGCACGACTCTAGAGTCACAGTGAGAGAAACAAAGTGTCTCCCCTGTGTTTTCTGATCACGGTGGGTAATCTTTAGCAGGAAACGCTTCGGCATTTTGTGTGCAATGCTGCTCCGCTGTCTGCTCTGGTCCCTGTGTATGTACGCGTCGCAGAGCCGCCCACACAACAAAGTACCGTAGTATTGTGTGCAAAGCGCCAGTCAATTTAAGTACACGCTTAATGGTCCCATGAAAAACAGTGAAAACTGGACATTTTCATGAATTCACGCCCCGGACAGTAGGTAAAAAGTGGACATGTCCGGGCAAAAGAGGACGTTTGGTCACCCTAGATTACATTTTCTCAGACTTGTCTAAGCTCCTCCTGGGCCACAGAAAGCATTACTAAACTATTCGGTAACACTTTATTTGAAGTTTTCTACATAAGAGTGACATGGCACTGTCATGTACACATGACACTGTCATGACACATGAACCCTAACCATAACCATAACCATTACCATAACTTGTCATGACAAAACTAAATGACACTTACTAAAAGAAGCGTTATGTCATGAACGTTTATGACTTGTTTATAATGTTTTATGACAGTGTCATGTCACTCTTATGTAGGAAACTTCAAGTAAAGTGTAACCAACTGTTCTTACAGGCTAAGCAGTACTACACAGTGACTACAAAAACATAAAATTGGAGTGCCCCTCTTAATTCACAATTGAGGGATGCTGATGGTGACGTGTAAGTAGCCATGTGAGGAGCTATGATGGTGCATGTTTATAGCTTAAGTCTTGGCTTTATTACTCCCCTCATATTAAAGGTCTTCACGGGTTTAGGTTATAAAATGACAGTTAGCCTTTTGGAATTTCATTTACAGATGTTGAATTGGCTAGAGAATAGTTTTTTTATATTGCCCAGTTGGCTAGGGAACAATTATTTCTATAAATTAGTCTTTGAAGCATATAAAGCTTAAACAAATTCTATTATTGAAATAGAATTTATGACTTTACACTCGCTTTTAGGACATCAATTGCTGCTCTTTTTAAAGATGGCTGCTTCTTCACTGATAGAGCATCATGCTGCTGCAGGCACCGGGGTCTCTCTATTATGGCCTTTTTTTGGTATTTTGTATTGCGTCTAATATCCTCCATTCTAAATGGATCAGTTTTCTATATCATAAAATATAATTTATGCACATATGGTAACATTTCGGACCTGGGAAGAGCTCAAAACTCATGCTAGTTAAACTGTAGGATGCAAACACTGATTGAACGCTTCACTGTTAAGCTTTTGACCTAACAACATTTCCAAGACATGCCTTTTCATTTACTGTTCCCTTCTCCCCAGAACCCTCTTGTCTTTAATTGTCAGGAAGTGTTGCAGCAGAGCCCTCCTGGGATGCTCAGGTTTATGTGCCATGTGTCCCAGCGATTAGATTGTCCCCCCCCCCCAAGGACATGGTAATTATGCCCTCTGTGTCATAGCCAGGAGGTGGCACAACCCTCTGCGTCAATCTGGCACTCAAAATACCCACTTTCATCCCAAAGTCACAAATCAGCTGCCTGGTTGACACTCTGCTCAGTCTGGTGCATTTTAGTCTATATCCTTGACGCTACACTTCCAGGATTGCTCCGGTGCCGCAGAAAATACCGTTGTAAGCATGTATTTTCCGTTTCCTTCCGCTTTCTTTGTGTTGGAATTTTAAATCCTGTGGATTTATGAGGACTACTGTTGACTGCTCCTGAGATATCTGCAGGGTAAATTGAGACAGCTCGCTAGACTATCTGTCCAATCTGAGTTTTCTCTCATACGACTATCTTGCAGCGGCTCTGTGTTGAGCTTAGCGCCACCCATGGCGATTCTGATTGGTTTAAAGAAATGCCATTAAACCAGAGCACGTTTTCCTACCATCCCCGAATGCTATGTGGAGTAGCCAGACCCTCCGTCAGCGCGCTTTGGAGGAGGGTCTGGCAAAGTGAGACTAGGTGCATTTTAACAACACAGTGTTCCTGAGTCTTTGGTCACCAGTGTGTCAAAGTCCATTATAGAGGTATTCTGTGTATATTAATAACATGAAACATGAAAGGCCACATTCATTTAAACTTTACAATTACATGTTCACACTGTTATGTGTAACCTACTTTCATAATTAACCTCCCTCATGCTAAATACAGTAGTACATGTGGTACATTACATTCTTTTGGCAGATGATTTTTATTGTTATTATTTATACACATTGGTAAAATTTTGGGGTTCAGTGTTTTGGAAACTTTGACATGTGGACAGGAAGTGCAGGAGATTAAACCACCAACACTGCAATTTGTGAATTTTGTTGACTGTATATCAGAGAGGCGTTGATTCAAGATGTCACCATGCAGTGTATGACCTCAGGCTAATATGTACTTATGCATATTTGCTGCAGTGCTGAAAATGATCTCTTTCGTTCTATATCATTTAGCTTCTCAATGCAGAACAAATGTACAGTTAGAGTTTTTAGCAAAAGAAAGACATCAGAGTACAACAGCTAACGTTAGTGAAGCATGAGAGAGTAGACGGTACTCTCCTGCAGCTGAGCCTCTTCAACTCAAATGTTGTTTTATATAACCAATTTGTATTTGCAAATACATTTTGTAGGTGGGTACACAAACAGAAATGTACAGAAATGTAAAATGACAATTTGTTGTTTGTTATGTAGTGTAACTTTTGCAACTTGCCGGAGTCTAACATCATCAGGACCTAGTTGCCTGGTTTGGTACCCTAACTAAAACCGGTGCTCACAGACACTACCTGGCAACCAGTGCTGTTTCTGGAGATGCGCAGAAGTCCAGTGTGGATGGATAAACTGAAGTTGTTCCAGTTCCATTTAACTACCTCTAAATCCACAAATTATTCTGTTTTTGTACAGATTAAACAAACAAGACACAGCATGTTATTTATTGAGCTTCAGAGGTGCTGGTATGTGTATCTGTAACCTTGAAAAGACACAACCTTGCCTTCAGTCTTTATGCTAAGCTAAGCTAACCATGTCCCAATCCCAGCTCTTAACAGATAAACATGAAAATGGTATCAATCTTCTCATCTAACTCTCGGAAAGACAGCAAATCAGTTGCTCAATGGTGTTTTAACCCTTGTGTTGACTGTGGGTCAAATTGACCTGTTTTAAATTTTTGTTTTATATCAGAAAATATGGGACGTAGAAATAAGTGCTGAAAATGTGTAGAAGAAAAATTTAACAATTTAAAAACAAAACAAAAAAAGGCGTCAAAAACGATCTTTTTCAAGGGTGACGGGAACACAACACAAGGGTTAAGCCCCCAACGTCGACTTTAAGGCAGCGCTGCGACCGTCGACTTCAAGGCACCTAACCCTAACCATAACCATTGCCTAATCCTAGTGCGACGTTGGGGGCTTAAAACACCAAATCAGTTTATTTCCAAAATTTTCCAAAAATTCATTTAAGTGTTTTAGTAGCCTGAACATAACAGCATGTGGGACCCAGGATATGAACCATCCAACCTCCTCCCTATGACCTCTGTAGTCAGGATGTTACATATCCTGGACTGAAGTAAAATGTGTCCTATAAAACTTCTCTGGCAAAGCAAATTATTAGAATATGAAAGCATATTGTAGGAGACAAGGTTTCCCTAGTTTATGTTAATTAAAGAGAGCAATAAGAATACACAGGGTGAGTATGAATGTCAGTCCTGACTGTGTTCACTGCTCAAACCTTATGCTCAACCAGCAGAGAACAACTTCCCTTTGGCTCTTCTTTACCCACTCTCTACAATATTCCAAGTGAGTGCACACCGCACTGCTTGACACTTTGACGATGACAGATTATACAGCATGTCATTACTATAGGCCAATAGTTATGATGGACCTATCTTCAAGTCCAAAAGACTCAGCTTTAATAGCGTGTATTATGAAATTACTGTGGGACGACAGAGGGAGAGGGCTGGAGCAAGCGTGGGAGAGAGGGAAGTGAGAGAGAAAAAGAGACTGTACCAGTAAAGAGGGGAGTGAGGATACATGAGAAAACTTAAATGATTAGAAATTATCATCCAGCTTCAACCGCTTATCCAGGGTCGGGTCACAGGGGCAGCAGATCCAGCAGGGGACAACAAACTTCCCTTTCCCGAGCCACATTAACTAGCTCTGACTGAGGGATCCCGAGGTGTTCCCTGGCCAGGGTGGAGGTATAATCTCTGTATCTTGCCACCTATTCATGGGTCTTCCCTGAGGCCACCTTCAGGAATTATCATCTATGGACAGCGGTGTCGTATTGGGGGTGGAAATGGGACTGAGAACCCAGGGCCCTCATGTGAGGAGGGCCCAATAAGATGATAGAATGAATAGCTGTGGATATGGACAGGGGCCCATAGAGAATGCCTTTCTAAAGGGCCCAGAAAGTTGTGCTACGCACCTGTCTAGGGGACATGAATGCCTGTACAAATTTCATGGCAATCCATCATATAAAGGAACAGAGATGTTGCCATCCCTCGAGCTACGCAGCTAGTGATGCAAAAGATTTACTTAATTGTTGACAGTGTCAAAATTAATCTGACTTGTCGAGATAAAGAAGACTTCAGATCTGTCCAAAATAGCTCACAATATCAAGCATAACTCAAGTAAGGAAAAAAGGGGGTATTGTGATGAAAAACAGCAGAAAAACAGAGAAACAGAGTGACCGATATCATATTCAAAATGTATTGGATTTTCAATTAAAAATACTTATGGCTTGAATTCAGGATGCAGCAAGAACATGTCAAGACAGAGAATTCAACATGATGAGGAAGGGATAAGAGAGGAGGAGGAGGGAAATCTCCCTGGTGGCAGAATTATGCCCAGGCATGGCTTTTTGTTTACCCATGGCGGGTGTAGACATCTGTTCGCACAGCACGCCTCTCCTGCAAGCCAATGTCACCCAGCCAACAGTACAAAACGCCCCCGCTGAATTATTAAACAATGTTTAGTTCTACTGCAGGTGACTTAGAAATGTCTGCAACAATAAGGGAATTATATGAATTATCCACTGGCTTTTTTTTTTGGTCTGCATTAGTGTTAATTTGAATATCTACCCCAAAAAAGTCACAGATTATATATCCACATCATCCAGATATGATTCATCTCTTAAATGTGAGCCATCGTGATGGCTCAGCTGTCTAAGGCACCAGAGGTTTAGTATGTAAAAAAATGCTACTCTAGATTGTATTTTACAAAAGTTTTAAAAGTGAAAGTAATACTAATTCTAATACTTTAAAATAAATAATATTTTGTATAAATGTTTTAATGGCTGTCTCATCATTTTATCTTTGGCTGGAGCCATGTATATATTTTTAAATTTAAAATGTAATCGATTAGTCAATCAACCAAAAAATAATCTGGGATTTTTCAATGAATTGTTTCAATAATTTTTCAAGCAAAAATGGAAAATATTCTCCGGTTTCAGCTCCTCAAATGTGTTTCTTTGTTATTTATAGAAGCTATTTTTGAGTTTTGGAACGATGGTGAATACATCACCAGTTAACATGGGTGTTTTTCCTGACGTTTTATAGACCAAATCAATCAAGAAAATGGCATATTATTTGATACTGAAAAAAATCATTAGTTGCAACCTGTTACATTTTACAGAGCACTTTGTGATATTAAAAAAACAAGGGCTTTGCCATAAATTACTAAACAGTTCAGTTAAAGGAAACTCTTTATTGACCAAAAGTTAATTGAGCTGAATAAATGAGCTATAATAATATACATTATACTGTGCAGTAATTCCTATTTATTTATTCTTTTCTTATTTCATGCCATTCTTTAAAAAAAACTATTCCAATATGGCTCCTCTAATTTTCTAATTTGGTATTTTATTCAAACTCTCTAGCCCACCTCTTCATTCATTCATTTCTCCATCTCTTCACCAATCCCTCTTGCTTCCTCTCCCCACTGTCCCTCCCAGTTGGAGAGCTATCCCGGCCCATTAACGTGATTACGTGGCTTAGAGGGTGAGCAAAGGAAGGTAGAGGACAAGGATGATGGGGGGGTGGTTGGACAAGTAAAGCCACACTCTCTCGTGTGCTACCTGAAGGTGACTCCTTTCCTGCACAAAAGTGTTTACACAGCTCTTTCTGCACGCGCCAAAGGAGTACATTAGGAAAGGAGCGTCTGATTGGGGAGATGGACTCCATCCCTAAACTGAAATAATCAGAGGCCTGGAGCACTGCGATTCCAAGGAGAAACTTAACTCTGGACCGGGTCTTAAAGAAATGCTGAGATGGGGCTTATGTTCTCATGGAAGATATTTCAAGCAGTTACAAATGTATCATTTTTTACCTCTTTATTGTTTGATTTGTTTGAGCAGCTGAGAAAATGTGTCTTTCTCAAACAGACTGGACAAAATCTCTCATTTATGCAAGATGACATGTTACTTGGTCTTATAAAATAAGCTACATACAGCAATTGATTCAAAGCCCTGCTCACGTGCAAAATGGGCCTAAACAAAAGAGAAAATTGTTGTGTGCAAAAATACAACAAAGTAAATTTTCTCACAACTAATCTCTGACCAACGAAAATAAACTTAACACTGACACATTTTGTAGCACAAAATACTGGCGCAGAGGGAAAAAAAGGGGCCCATTTCAAGTGCTTTTGGGGCCCTTGAATAAAGGGACTTTCATGATATTCATTCAGTTCAGTCTTAGTTGGACATAGGGTCTTTGATCTGTATGTTTCCCATTGAAAAGCTCAGGGAACAGGCTATGCACTAATCTTCATCGAAAGCAGGGAAGTTAAACTGATGTACATTTGCAACCCAACCAGTTAGTCTTCATCCTGGAAGTTTTCTCTTATAAAACCAAAACATACTGTTTAAAAACACTAACAATGATGCTTTAACCTTAGCTTTGTGTGTCTTGTATGAGTTTGATTTTGAGTCTGTCAAGAGAGATGAAGAAGACACACTATTCTACAAAAAAATGTTTTATTATTTACACTCTTTGGTCCGTACGGGGACTTGAACCAGCAACACTCCAGGTCCCAACCCAACTCCCTATAGACTGAGCAACTGCCACCCCCTTTGACAGCAACAATGAAAGAAATGCACTTAAAATCCATTTCCAATTGTCTACTGCATTGTAAAACTGCTAAATGGAACCAGAAAGGGTCTACAAATATGCTTAAACTGCTATTTGTCTGGTTAACTGACAGCTGGTTGTGCTTCCTCCATCATAAGGCCAAGCCCCTAGATCTTATCCATAGATCTCAGCAATCAATTTGGTGAATAAAATGTCATTGTGACAAGGAACGATGGCCAAAACCACAAATAATAAGACCCATTTTATAGAAATTTGGCTTTAATATGGCCCTTATTTTTTTGAGGCATTTAATGTAAACTAGAAAGGTCAAGGTCAAAGTCAAATTTATTTATAGAACGCTTTAAAAACAAACCAGGTTTTCTGCCAACGTGCTCTACAACAAACATAACTGAGCTAAAGGATTATCACAAAGCATAAATACTTAAATATATGCATAAATACATATTGCACACATAAACACATACAGTATACACACATACACACGCATACAGACGTTCATGCATGTCAATGTAGAATGCAAATCATGTCAAGAATTATTGCAGGTGTAGGCAAGGGAGTGAAAGTGGGTCTTAAGTCCCCTTTTAAAAGAGTCATAAAATTCTGCTGTTCTTATCACAGAGTCTTGGTGCAGTTACTGAGAAGGCCCGGCCTTCAAAAGGTTTTTGATGAGATTGTGGGATGGTTAAAAGCCTTTGATCTATAGATCTGAGGGGCCTAGCTGTACTGTATGGTGATCTGGGATATAGCTCGGGGAGAAAAATCTTGTAAGGAATTTGATGCCGAACGGGGAGCCAGTGCAAAGATGCTAGTACAGGCGTAATATGTTCTTTTTTTTACATTTGCATTGGATTCTGGTTGCAGCATTCTGCACCAGTTGTAAGCGGTGAACAGAGGCCTGGTTGATACCAAAATATAGAGTTGCAAAAATCGAGTCCTGAAGATATTAGAGCATGGAAAGCATGGAAATCTTTGACACTGATGAAAATGCTGATAGAAATGCTATACGGTAGAAGAAATATCTGTGGAATACCTACCATCTGACCAACCAACCAGGCTTTTTTTTAAGTTTCTTTCTTGCAGAAGATAGTATACACTTCTGTCACTAAAGATACCATTCCTTATGCAAATTCACTCTCAACATATGTGGAGACGTTTCCATGGCAACCATCTAGAGAAATATGCCACCTAAGCATAAATGACTCCCACTGATGCAAAACATGTCTCCCTTTGTAACTTGTATGCTGTATTGCGTCAGTACCTCCAACACATTTAGTAAAATCCACGACATCCTCATACTGTAAAAGGCGCTAACAGTGAAATCGATGGGAGATCCGCAGAGGAGCTACTTAGACCTCGTGTAGAGAATATCCATAAAATTATGTCAACTTGGCAGTGTTCAACATCACTGCTACTGTACATCTCACAGTCGAAGACGTCAAACATCAAATGGTAAAGTGTCATTCAAGCTGGCTACATGTCAGTACAAAATGTAAGCATCAAAGAGTCCACATGGAAGCAGCAGTGGTGCAGTGGTGAGGTGTACCATGTGAAAGAGTAGCTCCACAGTGACCGAGACAGCAGGGTTCATGTCGAGATGAAGGGTATGTGGCAGACTGTGTGTGTGTGTGTGTGTGTGTGTGTGTGTGTGTGTGTGTGTGTGTGCATTCGTGCGTGTGTGTAAGAGAGTCTGCGTGGCTGGGTGGGCTGTTATCTTGATTGTTTGCATTTAGAGAAGAAGTGTGTGCGTGCGTGTGCATGTGTGTGTGTGTGTGTGTGTGTGTGTGATCTTGCCACTTGCTCTGCCACATCTTTGCAGCTTCCTGGCTGCTCCCCAGGTAATGCTGTTATCTATCTCTCATTTGTAGCTATGAAAAGACAACTAGCGTTCAGTGTTTCCACACCTCGACAAAGCAGCTCCAGTATGAGCAGCAGATCGGTGAAGCCTTCAGCCCTGTAGCAGCTGAGTGTCTCGTAAACATAAGGTGAAGTGACAACTTAGTGAAGGGCAGTGAGCTCCAGAGGTTGGTAGTTGATTATGTGCAGAAAGCCCATGACTGGAACACCATCCACTGCCCAGCCAAATAGGTTCATCGTGTAGGACTTTATGGTTAACTTTGGTGAATCTCAGCTAGTGAGGGCGGCTGCCCAGTGTACATGCAGGTGCATTCAAATGTTTTTAACAATACAAAACTGACAAATGTGGAATCATATTTGTCTGAAACCAGGGTGGAAATAATGACAGCAGTATGATGGAAACGATCAAGGGATTTTAAACCTGCAACAAGCTCAGATGCAAATAAAAGATCTAACAATACAGGAAATCTGCTAGTTACTTTATTCAACTTTGGGACATGCCCATCATATCTGTCTCATCTGTCTGTTCAGAGGTTGCACAAGTCGATAATGGGTCAGTTGCTGCTCACAAGGGTAAAATTCTGCATAAATACCTCCAGAGATCTACAGAAAACAGATTCAGACTTCCTCTAAAAACCCAGTCCTCTAAAAATTGCCTTTGCAGCAAGTCAACATAACTTGTATTTCTAAAACCATGGATGCCAAAATAACTCCTCCCATTCACAACCCTAGTGGAGAGCAGAGCAGCTTGTGCTTTGATCTAGTGTAAAAGATTTTTCATGACAGAAGATTAAAACTGAAATATGTTTCCTCTTGGGATAGCTTGGGATATTCTAGTTGATCTGCAGAAACATTTGTAGCTTTTAAATGAATAAGCTTTGCTAAAACCTCGTTGGTGAGCTTCAGTGGATAGAGTTGTGCATCCGAAACCAATAAAAACACAGCCTGCTTCCAAAGCGTCGTTTACTACAGTTCACTGTTGTATGCAGGGCAGGTCATTGATCTAATTATGACTAATTTCCTGTCGTCCCTCCAATGAGCTGCTGGCACTTAGCCCAGGTGTTCACAAATTCCCAATTTCCGCCTATAAATATTTTCTTGTATTGGCTCTTTCTGCTGCAGAGGAACTGTGAAATGTTCTCTGATAACAACAATCCTCTTGCAATTTAGCTGCTGCTAATTTACTCTGATGTGTTATTCCGTATATTGTGATGATTTCTTTGCTACTCTCTCTCTCCTTCATTAACATGCAGTGTGTGTTTGGTTTTCTCCAAGCCCTGTCTAATCAGCTGCTCTGCATCATCTGTCTGAAGGAGGCTGGCTCAATGCCCTCTGCCTGATGCTACCATAGAACAGATATGGCCTGGCTGGCACCGCCACCTTTACTTTGGCACAAGTCTCCATCGGTGGAGTTAAAGGCTGCATCACGGCCCTTTAGATCTCCAATTATAGATCAAGAGTGGCAGTGGATCTGTGCTGCACTAAAACAAATTTATGTCTATAGGCTACAGTATGTTAATATGGGTTTGATCATTCTTACTGATGTCACCTAGCCTAGAAATCTAGACGTACCCTAGCAGCAGCAAATGTAATTTGCAGCCAGGGGATCTAGCAACTCTCCATTGGCTTGCGAGCTGGAAAAACTTGAACATATGTGTCAGTGGCTTGTTGATCTTTACATTGTTAGTTAATTTCCTATCCTGGCGCGGGACACACATTCATACGGTTTGATAAAGTAACGTTACTTATCAGACTTTAACTTATCATTGCATTTACATTAACAAGCGTAGCTGTCCTCAATTTAGGTCATTGTGTCGTCTCATCTCTGTGTGTGTTTGTGTGTGTCTGTGTATGTGTTTGTGTGTTTGTGTGTGTGTGTGTGTGTGTGTGTGTGTGCGCGCATCAGTTGTGGGGGGAACTGAGCAGCAGCCCCGCCCACTGCAGAGAGCTGACAGGATTAAAACAGCAGCAGCTTCAGCGACTTTAGAGTGAAAACACTTTACAGCGTACATTGATGTTAAAATGTATACAGGTTGGCAGGACGGTCTGAAATGTTTTGCAGTCTTTCGCTGTACGTTTTGTTGGTAAATGTGAGATGTTCGAGTCACACGTCTCGTCTGAATATCAGAAACTAGGAAATGATCAACCCGTTCTCACTCCCGCTTGGTCAGTGGCTCTCAGAGTGCACGTGGGACTGATTGGTTGAAGTCGCGGGAAACTCTGGTTATTGTTCAAATTTGCGGAAAAGTTG
The DNA here is from genome assembly GCF_010015445.1 of Perca fluviatilis. Taxonomy (NCBI): domain Eukaryota; kingdom Metazoa; phylum Chordata; class Actinopteri; order Perciformes; family Percidae; genus Perca; species Perca fluviatilis. The sequence goes on from NC_053122.1 coordinate 19,143,585, forward strand.
CGGTGATTGGTCAAAATTGCGAGTCGCACCAAATTCACGGTGATTGGTTGAATTCGCGTGAATTGGCGCGATCGCGACATCGCAAAATCCTGGAGGGACTGATTACATGTGCACTGACATATGTCAGCTAACTATATTTCTGTAAATTAAACTAAAGCATTTTTGGCAGTATGCAACTTGTGTTATAGTGGATTGTTGATTATCCACATTTCACTATAACACAAGTTGCATACCGCACTACTATTTTTGCAAGTGCCTTAGCTTGCTAACACATAGCTAACATTAGCTTACTAACAGCTAACTGGTCCTTTCTGGTAGACAAAGGTTTGACATGCTTAAATTTAATCTAGTTTTTTGCTAGCTAAGGGCATTTTGTTAGCTTGCAATTTACATTGGTGTACATTGTGTAATCCACCTATTACACTTGTTTTTATGTTTTTGGTTTTGGGGTGGGTAAGAAAAAAAGAAAACACTATCCAGTCTCTTATAAACAGAGTATTACTTTGACTACTGCCCCATGCATACCACTGTGTAACTCCAAAGTTTTTAGCGGGGGTTTATTGAATGATTGATGAACGGTCAATTCCTTGATGATTGATGATCCTTGATTAATTTTGTTTAGTGTTTGCGATCAGATCTTACCCTTAAGGTAAAAGTAATGATATAAGAGGTAACATGATTTTTTAACATCATATTCGATTTTAATATAATTCAAATCATTTAGCTAATGACTACAGTACTCATGCAAAGCATGTACTAATATGGAGAGAATCTGCACATTTGAAGGGACATCAAAAAGACAAAAATTATTTGCCTTAAAGAAAATTACAGAACCAAAGACTAAATTGGAGAGAAAAAAATCATTACAGGGGAAAAAAACTGTGTGTATTTGGGCTCCTCTCTCTCTGGGTCATGATTGTCTCTGAATAAGGAGATTAAGATAGCATGCGTCAATCCAGGATTAAGAGCGAGAGAGACGAATGCAACCTCCTCATAGACAGCCAACACTGCTGCTTGGACTACATGTGCTCAAACTCCCTGACAGTCATCAGATAGAGATACAATAGCTGCATTAATAGTATCTATGCAACTTAATGCCTGGCTTGCTTGGCTCCTGTAATGGATATTTCATCTATAGTTCATAGAAGGCAAGTCTCTCTGTTAGTATATGCATTGCACAGCGTTATCATGAATACTGTTGGTATCAGGAGGGGTGTGCGTGTTTGGGGATTATAAAAAAATCAAAAACATTTGCCAATCATTCCTGTTGTGATACTTTTTCATTTGTTGCACTGAGGAAATTATTGAACCACCACTAACACACTGTCACTATTGGTATGGAAAATACTGAGGGCATTTTTGTCAGGTTAAACACAAAAATAGATAGATATATAAAAATTAAAACAATACTATCGTCAACATGGAAACCGTCCTAACCCCAAAGGAAACAGGTCTACCCAGTATTCTTCACCTTCTTGCTTCACTTCCTGCCTGGATGGAGAGCAGGTCTCTGGACGTCACGCCCCAGTCACAGCTACTAAGAGGCTTTTCCTATTCTAGGTAACAAGCAGTGGGCCAGCACTAACCTGCACACTGTAATGCAGGACAGTAGGCCATCCAGAGACTGAGGATCCCTCAAGCTTCACTTTGTGTCCCTCATGTGTTATCTTTACATTCGAGTTGCAGAGCTGAGGATCTGTTTCAATAATATACCCTGAGATCTTTGAAAAACCCAGAATGTTGTGTGACGCTAACTGTTGTTCTGAAAGTATTTCAAGAATCCTTAAACCGGCATTAATTGATTTTCTGGCCACTTATAAACCCCACATTGACATATCATTACCCATTAGTTGCCATGGCAAACATGTTAGAAAGCAGTTGCTTACTTACACATCCAGCAGATATGGAGGAAAATATTCACTTATTATTTCATATTAAAATATAAAATAGTGGCAAGTAACTTTCATACAGAAAAATTAAAAACTATATAAACTTATAAAATTATAAATTTTGGTTCACGTTGTCTGAATTAAGCAAGGACATATAATGTGTAATTTCCGGCTACCATCTTTGGAATAAGAAATAAGAATTGCAAAAATAAAAACAGAAATCGTGCAGCAGAGAGAGAATGTCTTTATCCAGATGGTAAGAAGAGTATTTAAGGATTCTGTATAAACCTTCAGAACAGCAGTAAGTTTTGTTAACCAACCCTCTGGGTTTTTCAAAGATTGACAGGTGGATACTTCACTCTGTGACTTGAATGTAATGCTCATGCATGAGAAGCACAAAGGGGTAGGTGCTCACTAAAATAGATCACTTCTCTCTCTGCATGTGGCTTTAATATTGGTGTTTTAATTGTAAGTAAAATAATTTTTTTCAGGCAAATGATGAGAATGCTGTAAGTCACTAGAACATGTTCTGCTCAGGTAAGGTAAGAAGTATCTCAGGAAGTCATACAGTATGTGCATTGATGGCTTGTACAGCACGAGAAGGAGGAAATCTACTGCACCTGCTGCTGATGTACAATTTAAAACTTCTATCACATGTGGGGTGAAAATGTGTGCAGTTTCAAAATCACAGTTCACAGTCAGCTATTCCAAAATCACAAGAGTTCACATCAAGTCCAAGAGAGTGAAAGAAGAGGGCAAGAAAAGAGATTTAATCCATTTGATCTCCACAGGCCATTGGTTATGCAACTCTCTCTGAAGCCCAGTTTTTCCAACTAGACACATGGCATGATACATGCATGTGCATATGCATCTATATCTGCCCTTGTGACTGTTTTAGTCAGTTGAATGTTATGGAAAGGCCTCACACAAGGATTAACGCCCAGTGCAACAGATGGTGCATTCTCCTGCACACACGCACACGCACGCGCGCGCGCGCGCACACACACACACACACACACACACACACACACACACACACAACACACACACACACACACGAAAAACACCAGAATTGTACCTTTTTCTTGGGCGGCATGGTGGTTAAAGCGGTCCACTGTGTTATCCCCCGGTTGTAACCACCAGATCAGATTATCGTTCAACTGGCTCCAGTAAATGAGACATTATGCCATGAGACCGAGTTTACCTCTGAAACAGGTGGATGTATCCGCGGATGCCGTTAAATGCAGCAACAACACCGTTCTTTAAGCGCCGTTTTGTGCGTAATGGTGAAAGGTTTCCAAAAGACGCGAGAACGACTGGACACCGCCTGAGACACCGAAGGGGGGTTTCGGGTATTTCTCAGTGCGGCATCTGTTGCCTGTCCAACCCGTCCGCACTGTCCATGCGCAAAGTGAGGAGTGTCTCACTTATGTTGTTGACCAGAGTTGACTCCCTCCGCTGTGTGATGCCCGATTAGTGTGTGTGCATCCAAACTTCCGGAGGGTTGGCTGCACAAATGGAAGTATTATAATGACCTGGCTCCAAAATAGAAAGATTAAATCAAAAAGTGAGCACGACAGAATTCCTTTGTGCATTAATTCGATACAGCATACTACTACAGACAGACCGACTACTCATCATCCCGAGAGCGCAATAGTGATTCTTTTGCCACATCATGTCACTACTAGTCTATGTCCTCTATGTTCCGGGATTGCTCCGCTGACGGAAATTATGATTTCACTCATTTAGGCCGGATATCCGTTGCCTTGGGCTTACTTGGTATTGTAAACTCCAGTCGATTTATGAAAACTATGGTTAACCTTTTCTCAGATCTCTGCAGGGTAAATCCAGACAGCTAGCTAGACTATCTGTCAAATCTGAGTTTTCTGTTGCACGACTAAAACAACTTTTGAACGTACACACGTTCCACCAAAACAAGTTGACCTTCCTTCACATGCCTCCAGGAGGGTCTGGCTAGTCTCAGTAGCATTCCGGGATGGGAGAAAAACGTGCTCTGGTTTTTTGGCATTTCTTTAAACTAATCACAATCATCATGAGCAGTACTAAGCTCCGCATGGAGCCACTGCAAAATAACCTTGGGAAGGATCTTGTTTTGGTGGAACACGTGTACGTTCAAAGTTGTTTTAGTCGTGCGAGAGAAAACTCAAATTGGACAGATAGTCTAGCTAGCTGTCTGGATTTACCCTGCAGAGATCTGAGGAGCAGTTTACCATAGTCCTGGTAAATCAATGGGGTTTAAAATTCCAACACAAAGAAAGCGTAAGGAAACGGATATCGGCGAAAAGACGTGCATCCGGGGGAATTTCCTGCGGCACCGGAGCAATCCCGGAAGTGGAACGTCAAGGATATAGACTAGGCAAAGCGAGACTATCTCACTACTTGCAAACGATCAGGCACACACACAGGCTACCCTCCGCACATCACTCATTTTCTTCTAGTATCCTTAAGTTATCCTCATTGTGTTTTACTGCTTTCAATGGGCCACATCCTACGCATGTAGCCAGGTGTAAATATATGTCACGAATAGCGTGAAGCACCCTCAAAGAATTGTTTCCAAACCAGATAAGAAAGAAAAAAAAACTTGATAAGGGGTCACATGTAGACACTGCTTCCTTTTAAGGGTCAGAAACTGTAACCACTGCTTTAGCAATGGGGAAAAGAAATTAAGAACCGTTTTTCAATTATAAAGTACATTTTTCAGGTACTTGTAACTGAGTATTTCAAATTTGTATGCTTTTTATACATTTTATAGTGAAATATTGTACTTTTTACTTCACAATGTGTTATATGTGTATTATAGGTACAGTTACTTATTATGTTTGACTTAGAAAGTATAATGCATTTCTATACTACTATACATACAGTAGTATAGTTCGACTAGCACCAACTGGACCAGCCACACAATTAAAGGGCCAGTTCACCCAAATAAAAAACAAATAAAAAAAGAATCATTCTTTAGCCATGCAAATAGCTTTCAGGGCTGTAGGACACCAATGACATGTCTTTTGGCACCTCCCAATATAATGGAGGTGGATGACATTTTGTTTGTGTTGCAGTGAAAACTGACATTTAAAAATTTGGCAGCAACATCTCTTTCTGGAGACAGATTCCCTCCTTATAATCCACAGAACAGACTGCCAGGGACTATTTCTTGGGCAAAAAAGGTCATTCCAATTGAAATAGTCATCTCATTTCCCAAAAGTTGGACAAATAATACAACAAATACCTGTGAGCCTAAATACCACGCTGTCATACTTTTACTTTAGGAAATCTTTAAATGAAAGACTTTTATTTATGTATTTCACGGTGGTATTGCTAAGAATCTTCCTCCATCACCATTTAGCTGAAAGGTAAGTAACGCTTTTGGTTCATTTGTCACTGTGGCCTGCTACCCAGACAGCCATGCAGGGGATGCAAGCAGATGGGCAACACGGAGAGGTACCAAAATCTCCAGAGAGAGGCAATGGACACAGATGACGGGGTTACATAACTAAGAATGGAAAGGAAACATGCAGGGCTGGCGTCACTGGGCCAGGCTGTGACAGTGTGGAGCAAGAAGCTGTGAGACGGACCTCTGGGTCAAACACACATCTGGACCTACAATACACACACACACAGCTGCGCACACACACACACACACACACACACACACATCCTTTTCAATATCTTTACTGCTCGAGAGGACATCACCTGTAGAGGTCAGACCACCGTGACAGAGGAAAAAAAGACTGTAAATGGAAGTTCCCAACATTTAGTCTATGACCTGGGATTGAACCAGACTTGGGGCTTTACTAAATCTGCTCCATGACACCTCAAATCTCCTCCGGCGAGAGCCAGATGTCCTCCAGCGCCAACAAAACACTCAAACAGAGTCCCTTACTTTGGCTCCCTCTAAGCACAACTGTGAAGTTGTTACATAAGGCGGTCGGATCAGTCCTGTGCTGCTGAAAACTAGCTGTCCATGGAATACATGAAGAAGCTCAAATAGTCTCAACGACCACTGAACCATTTATATACTCTGTACATTAATGTCATGTACCCTCCAAGTATGTGAGCAATTTATTTCTGTGTGTACTCTTTAAAAACTTTGTATACTGACAAAGTGTTCTTAATTTTGTTTTTCCAATGCAAACACACAAAGAATGGGGTTAGAATAAGTTGATGAGTAAATGCCTTGAGCACCAGTCAATGGAAACTGCCACATACAAGAATGTATGTTTTTGTAATTTTGACCAATTGCTGACAGCTGCTGCTTGGGCTCCAATTAAAGATGGAGGACATATTAATAAGGAGTATTTCTGAATATAATATTACAATAACAAATTATAACCAACCATGAGACCAAACTGAGAATGTTTTCTCTGTGAAATTTCAGCCTTAGGGCTCAACTGAGGTTTGTCACAAACATGCTGTTCAAGTCTGAATAGTGATTTAATTGATTTAACAATGTACATATAATCTTTGCCAAAGTAATTCTGCCTGATAATTAGGTAATGGCTTATGAGAGATTATAAAACTATACTAACATCCTGACCTGGAGCAAAGCGGCACAAGTAGTGGAAGTGCTTTATTTTTTTTGCCTTAATGTGAATGCAGCCTCAGAATGAACTTGGTAATGTATTTAACTTTGGTTAATAAGACTTGAAAAAATATATTATTCACCTGATTCAGAGGCAAACAGAGCCACTATCATACAATGCCATCTCACCCCCTACACAGCACACGTAATTATGTGCACATGTGCCCTCACACATACATAAACAAACATCTGTTCCTAAGCTTCTTACAACCAGAATTGTGTATTTGTGTGTGTGTGTGTGTGTGTGTGTGTGTGTGTGTGTGTGTGTGTGTGTGTGTGTGTGTGTGTGTGTGTGTGTGTGTGTGTGTGTGTGTGTGTGTGTGTGTGTGTGCTGTCAAGCTGGGGACAGTAGTGCAGGGCAGGGCTGCCCAGAGAGAGATTGATGGCATGCACAATTCCAGCCTTCCACTCTGCCCTCCACTGTGTTCACACAGCTAGAAACCACACATCTGCCCACAGCTAAAAAAAAAAAAAGATTTATCATTGCTTACTGGACGCAACCAAAACAGCATTTTCATTCAACTGTAAACTACAGTCATTTCACACTCATTGTTTCGAGCCTAATCCTCACCTTTTCTTTTTCTGTCAACCATTGCAGTGCTCTCAAGAACCAAACCTGGTCCAAACAACTATACAAACTCAACACTTTGATTCCCTGGGTCCTGAGCAATACACCTGCCATGATATTGTTGCATCACACACCCAAGTCGTGGCTACTCACGGTCAGAAGCAACGGTGCATACATTCTGGTTCACGTGAAAAACACCAAGAGCAGACTTTACCATTAGGCAAGGTAGGCAACTGCCTGGGGATTCCTGTATCTATTAGATATTTGCTCTTTTATTGTTGGGCAGGATGGTGTAAAGCAGGGGGAAAAGAACACATAGTGCTTCAGGATAGTTTTGACCACAGGTGTTGGACACATCAACATCAACAAGGCAGATGTGCCACAGAGCCATCAAACAATGGGTTCATCCTGTTTTCCTTATACATGTTGCCTTTAGGGGCTATTATAAAAAAGCCCAACCTGTCATTTCATTGTTATGCAGATGATTTGCAAATGTATTTGCCTATGAAACCGAATGACAGTGTCGCACTAAACTCCCTGCTTAGTTGTATTAATGATATTAAGTTGTGGCTTTCACAAAACTTTCTTAACTTGAACAAACTATTTAACGTTTAGCCCTACAGGTTGTCTCATTGGACCTACAACTCGCGCTACCCGATGTGAGTTGTAGTTCCAATGAGACAACTTGTAGGGCACATGTGTCAAACTCAAGGCCCGGGGGCCAAATCTGGCCCCTTGCAAATTTTGATCTGGCCCGCATTTCAATTTAGGTTCACAGCAAATTTTGGCCCAACTAGTTGTGCACCACACCAAAAAAAAAATTTTTATACTGTAATTATGCGACACTGCCGTGCAGAATTTGACAGATTTGCAGACGTTGAGACTAAGAATTCCCCACAAAAGCAGAGAGTTTTTTTTTTTATTTTTAGGCTGTGAAAAATGTAATGTTTGGTTTCATGACTTGCTAAATTCTATGATGGCTAAGAAACTTTTTAAAACTGTATGGGAGAAAGCTATATGAGACATGCAACTTTTTTTCGTTAAATAAAAGCATGTCATTAAACTCAACATGTCTGGCCCTTATTGTGATCGTCATTTCCAGTGTGGCCCTTGGTGAAATTGAGTTTGACACCCCTGTTGTAGGGGGACCGTCCCCCTACAGGTTGTCTCATTGGAACTACAGCTGCAGCTAAAAGTTACTTTTGATTGCAACATGAAATTTGACAAGCAGATTAGCAATGCTATTAAAATGAGCTTTTTACAGCTTCGTCTCCTGGCTAAAGTTAAGCCCTTCCTTAACAGGCATGATCTAGAAAAGGCGATTCATGCTAATGCTCTTTATGTTGGTCTGAATCAAACCTCCATCTCATGTCTTCAACTTGTGCAAAATGCTGCCGCTTGCTTTTTAATAAATACATCTAGACGTGCACACATCGCTCCCATTCTCTACACCCTACATTGGCTCCCTGTGCATTTTAGAATCGATTTTAAGATTTTATTGTTTGTTTTTAAGGCCTTAAATGGCCTGGCCCCGGAGTATTTGTCCGAGATTTTAACGCTGCGTGAGCACAACCGGTCATTGCGGTCTTCAAATCAACTGCTTGTAGAAGTCCCAAGGTCAAGGTATAAACGGTGAGGTTATCAGGCTTTTGCAGTTGCTGCCCCGAGACTCTGGAACAAGTTACCCCCTGATATTAGCACTATTACAGATGTAGCTCTTTTTAGGTCCAAACTCCAAACTTATTTATTTAGAATAGCTTTTAATACATAGTAGTGGTGTGACAATTTCACTCTCCTCCTCCTGTTTCTATGTAACCTTTTCTGATTTTACTGTTTTCTATGTTTAATTCTTTTTGTTGTATGATATGTTGTTTTATTCTTGTTTTCTGAAGCACTTTGGATACCTGCTGGTTGCTGTAAAGTGCTATATAAATAAATGTTGATTGATTGATTGATTGATTGATTGATTGATTATCTGCTCTATCCTAAATTAAGTCTATAAAACATGCTCCTTCTTTGGTCCAAAACTGTGCTTTGGAGAAGCATGATGCCAAACTGCTGTATGTTGAAACTCCTAAAAATATATATGTAGCATTAGTTATGAGAAATTACAGCCAATGATAAATTCCAAAGCAGACAAGGCTGACAAAAATGAAAAAGCACTTAACCTGAACTCCTAATATCCATCGACAACAGCTCTCCCCGCTCCATCCCCTCTCCACTCCTCCCCCCTCCCCTCAGCCAGAGAGGCAGTACTCACCCAGGAGACATTTTTGTTCTTGAACACTTTTGACATGGCTTGCAGAAGGAGAGGTCAACGGTCCTAATCCCGAAACACTCAGCGTCCACACACACACACACACACACACACACACACACACACACACACACACACACACACACACACACACACACACACACACACACACACACACACACACACACACACACACACACACACACGCACGCCAACCCTCACCAGATTTATATCTGCCTGGAGCGTTGCCCTCGAATCATACCCAGCTAAACATGATCCAAAACTGACTCTAGAAGGAGGAGGAGGAGGAGTGGGTGTGAGAGGAAGAAACAAAGATAACTCCAAAAGTATCCGTCAGAGGCAGAAATAGCCTAGAACATGCAGAAAAGTTCCTTCAGTCTTTCACCTGAATCCTCCTCTTCTTTTTTTCCTTGTCACTGGCTGTCTGCTCTACTCAGATCCATAAACCCTGTATGAATATGCAACCAAACATCTGGCTTATGCCCCTCCTCCGTGATGCCGAATGCTGGGGCAAGCAAACCACTACTCCTGCCCTATTAACATCTGGGAGAGGAGAGGTTGAGAAGAGATGGAGGGAAGGAAAGAAGTGGAAAGGAAGGAAGACATGGAGGAATATGGTGATAGATGTGAGAGGGATAGGAGAGCACAGCGAGGGAGATGGATGGATAGGGAGTATATCAGGATAGAGGGGAGAGTGAGAGGGGAGGAAGGAGGACAGACGACTGAAGAGGGCCAGTCAGAGGGCGCAGCGGGCCGACACAGATTGACAGACAGGTTACTGATCCCAAACATGAGATTATAGAAGAAGAAAAAAATATGTTACATTGATTTTGTTGTTGTGAAATACAGAATGTTCTATATTTATGATTGTGTCTCTGTTTATGTCATCTTGCATTTTTGGTTGTAATCTCACTGCTGAGCTCCGCGACAGTGATTGGTCAGAGAGTGGAATAGATGAATGGACAGAAGTAGAGATTGATGGTTTTACAGATGAATCTCTCTCTCTCTCTGCCAATCCCAAACTCATACTACACTCTCAGCAACTGCAAATGACAGAAAAGGTGTTTTTCAAAAGAGAAGGAGCTTTTATCTAAATCATTACTGGAAATATATCACAACCCAAAGGCCTCTTCTAGTCAGACACAGTATATTAAATTCAAGAACTGAACAGCTTCCACATGAAACAGTAAAGAACATAACACCAATTTTTTTTCACTTTGTAAGCAATTAATGTAACCCATTTACTCATCTAAACTGCATTTCTAAGAATAAATAAATAGCTGAGGCCGAGCAGCCCTGAAGAGCTTTTTTTTGGTCCTACACAGATACTTGTCTGTGATCTACAATCCCATCGCCTCCGGTGAAGTAGGACATAGCAGTGTGAGTGTGGAAACAAGATAATACCGACCACAGCTTGCAGCGTGTTTAACAAATCCAGAGGCTTTTGATTCAGCGTTGTGATCAATGTCCACCCAAGCACTGTATGGATCTGCGGCCCTTATAGATTCACCTCGACAGAAGTGGGCTACAGGAGGAATCACGACTACCTATAAAAAAAAATTCAAGAGACCCTGCATAGAGAAATGAAACAGAGGCAGAAATATGGTACCAAAACCAAAAATGTCCAAAAAAAAAAAAACAGGTGGTAAGATCACAGGGAAGTGTATTTCTATTTCGAGATGTTGGTAGTTTCTCCACGTGTCTCCTCTCCAGATTTAAGACTTGATACATCTGAGAACAGTTGAATATCCATTTCAGTAATCTGACAAAAAAATAAAAATAAAACTCACTGTCACTGAAAATCAAGTCAAATACTTCCATCGGTGACGTTATCTGTAGGTTTGAATTTTGAAGCCTCTCCCAACAGTCACATTTAGTGATTATCAACAAACTTCAATTCTACTCAAATTGATGTTCAGGTACACAGCAGGTGAATTCAGGACGGGAGGCACAGCTGTCTGTGCCATGTACAGTAAAGCAATGATTTTCTTACAATGGCTGTAAGTATCACAAACCATGTGATGAGTTGAAATCCTCCCAAAGTAAAGTGATATGTTGACTTAGTGAAATACTATCACATGAGGCATCTTAAGGCAGGATTTATAAACGTTATCCTAAAAACGATCTAAGAAAATACTCCCATAAAATGATCACTTGGTTCCTTACAAGCCTCTAAAATACAGCATGCCTTTTCACACTGACAGAAACATTTCCTGTCTGCCTCTTAACTATAAATTTAAGGCAAAACGCTCTTGCTGCAGCAGTGCTTCATGCAGTACTTTTTAAGGTGCATTTTTTGTCAATGTCTTTTGGCAAAAGGTCTTGCAAGTATAACTGCCTCACCTGGCTTCCCTACATTAAAATAACACATACAGTACACTAAACAGAAACAATGACAAGCTTAACCACCAACTGTTGGAGAGAAATTTTAGAAAAAAAAGTCTGGAGTGCTCAGAAGTTCAAACAAATCATGAAGGTGCTCTTTGGAAGAGGAACACAAAAGAGAAAAAAGAGAAAAAAGGTCCAAGGCACTGTTCTTCCAAAAAACATTTTAAAGCCTTTATTTAAATGGCTATTTCATGTCGAAATCTAGTCCATTATAAATAGAACTGGGCAGCACCCAGTTTTCCAGGTTGGAGAAATAAATGTTTGAGAAATGTTGTGAAGTGGTTCAAGATTTTTTCCCCCCTGAAGTACCTTTTTTTCTAAGGTTTTAGCAGATTTATATAATGGGGATAACTGAGCCCCGCCCATCACCCATTGGCTGAGCAGCCCCGACACCGACATTATGAGAACAGCAGCAACTAAAGCAGAGAACAGTAAGATGTCCTAAGCTCCTTCTTAGAGCAAGGCAAGCACTTCAGGTAATCCAGCCCTATTCTCTGCCTGGAGAAATTATGAATTTGAAATGGCACGTGGTTTATGCTGGAAAAGTTGAGATCAGTTTTTGTTGTTATTGTTGCTTTGAGCAACTGACATTACTTAATATATAAAATCGGTTGACTGGGATGCGTATCCTGTCAGAAATATATCCTAAACCAGTGTTTCCCAACCTCCCAACCTTTTGGGAGTGATGTTCCCTACTCAGACATAGTTTTAAGAAGCATGATGAAAGAAAACTATCCAGTCTTTCCTAATAAAAAAAAAGCAAAGATTAGAGAAAAATCGAAAAAAAGAAAAAAACATAAATTGTGTAGTAGAATATATTTATTTTCCTATTTTCCAATCTAGAAAGTAAATTTTGACCCCAGGATAAGAACCACTTTCCTAGGCCAAATTGTGACTTACATTGATCCATCTTTTTTAACATCATTGAAGACTGCCTAGGTCAGCAAATGGAGTGAAGATAACGGATGAGTAATGGACCACAGACAGAAAGGCATTTACCATTAATCAAAATCTTTTCAAGCCCGAGTGCATCTAAACAACACATTTTGTAGATTCTTTTTTACTTCCTTATATTGACATGCATTTTATCGGCTCAGGGTTTTTAGTTGTGCTAAACTATAAGCGCATAAAATCAATGAAGCCACACTGACTGTTATCACCATATCCCACTTCTTGATGTGTCACTGCTTTTATCCATGTGTGGCCTTTTGATTCTGTAAGTTTTTTTTTCCTGGCTTTTGGCTGAGGTGGGCACACATTGCATGCAGCAGAACAGTATATGTGGTAATCCACGAGGCTTTGCGCTGACAGCCTATTGAGTGTTGATGGCTGACAGTAAGCCTATTTCATGTAGGAATGTGGCTGCGTTAGAGTCCTCTGCAGTCAGCGCCATCACACAATGCACAGCCCTGAGACTCTATAGTATTAGCTGCAACAGGACCTAACAGAGGTTGTGTAGACACATGCAAGAAAAGCAACAATGACTATGATAAAGAAGCATGTGATGAAGCAGCAGGCAGATGGGCAGAGAGGAGAGGGAGGAGAGGAAGAGGGAGTTAGTGGAAAGTCAAGAAGAAATAAAGAGAAACAGGTGGAGGAGAGGAGTGACTGTCCTTCCTGCTCCTCCCTGTCATTGAGAGGACAGAAAAACCTGGCCTGTAGTGAAATAACTGCGCCTGTCTGTCCTCCTTTAGACAGCTAAGCCAGGACAGATGATGCGAGCAGAACAGCTCTTGTATTTCATGTATTTGAATGTATTCATGTATTTGTCTCATGTATTCATCATTAAATAACCTTATCTTTAGTTTCACTTGCTTGAAATCAAACTGTTGCCTCATGGAGGAAAACAAACCAGAGATGAAACCATCCCATACAGATTATTGGCTTCTATGCAATGTTTTCACAAAGTCCTGTACTGGGATCAATACAGAGAGCTGTTTGAAAATGACACCATCTGTCCTGATAAACTGCAGCCTGGCTGAAAACTTACAAGCATATACTGTCACTGAGAAGTGAGCCAATAACAGGTTGTAAGATTCACACTCATAGCTGCCACTGCACTGCTTGCCTTAGTGGGCTTACAGACAACAGATGCAAAAGATGACAAAAATTGTGAATGAATTATCAGCATTGTTTGTAAAAGTATAGAGTTTACACAATAGTATAGAGCTACACAATATAGTAGCATATATATATATATATATATATATATATAAGCTACTATAGTGTAAGCAATGGCAATACTCTGACATTGCTCATGTATTACACAGATGTATACCCCCCCACCCCCCTCTCTCAGCCACAAGACGCCACTGTTGCTATGGGATCAAAAACATGTTGGTGGATGCCGCATGTGATGCTGAGATGGGTTACTTACATGGGTGGACTGCACTCTCCGCCAGTGTCCCAGCCCACAGCAATACATCAAGACATCCAGTTGCGGGAAAGAGGAGGGGACAGGCCGATGGAGCCTGCGGGGCGGGTCGTCTCAGGCCAGGCTCACACACAGGATCCTCATTGCACAGGTGAGCCACCTGATCGCCACCTTTTCAGGGAGACCCAGGAGGGAAAATCTCTTATGTCCACAGGTTCTCTCAGGGGAGGATCACTTCTGACTGGTCCCTCTCATAAGTTATGTCCCCAGATGAGTTCAGGTGATCCGGACGCCAAACATATCACAGCATCTTCAAAGTCCTGCGCTCTTTCCCGTGGACCAGTCTGATGTGCAGAGAAGTATGTGTGCGTGAGGTTCGTATGTCTTCTTGTGTTAGCGTGTGTACTCACCTCATGTCAGAAGGACAGGTGGTTCATTTGCCACCCTGTGTTTATCTCCCCTCCCTCTACCACACCTCACCTCTCTCTCTATCCCGACTCACCCTGTCAAAAAACCTCCCCTCCAGCCTCCCCCGGCTTAAGCCCCCCGAATAGTCTTGTTCCAAAAACTAAATGTCATTTTCTTTTCTGTGGTGCCTCTCAGTGCTCTCTAGTCTGTCAGATGGATCCAATCAGAGCTTGCATCACTCCACATCCGTCTTGCTTGCATCCCTGTCTATCCCTCCCTTGTAAGCCCACCCTGGGAGTCCAGATTTTCAGTTTCTGTGCGACTCCTCTTTTCTTCCTCCTCAAAAATCCCAGCTCTATAGCTCCTCCTCCAGATCTCTCACTCTGCCACGCTGCTTCCCTCTATCAGGGGTGCTCTCTCATCAGGAGCGTTCTTGCTTACCTGAGTCACTCTTTGCACTCCTGTTGTGACCGTGTATGCACGTGTGTGTGTGTGTGTGTGTGTGCATGTGTGTGTGTGTGTGTGTAGGCTGCAGCTGAAGCTCACCCTCTCTCTGTTGCCATGCTAGAGCAGGTAACATTCGGCTAGCGCAGGAGACACACAGCCTGAATTCAAATGCGCCTCCAGCCTCTCAGATTTACAAAGCCTCCACCCCTCCTTAACAGCAACCCCCCCATCTCCCCTCCTCCTCCATTATCTGCCCCCCCCCCCATCTCATTCTCCTCATCCCTGTCCACAATGCCTGCTCCCTCTCCCTCCACTGTTGCTTCTTTTTGTGTCATTTATACCCTCTGCTGCCATACTGTTGCTTGTTTTTCATGTTACATTGAGAGTGGAATGAGGAGGCACTGGGGGGTAATTCTGCTTCTGCTCAACACTGCATTTCTGTCTATAATTGATCTCATTAATTCTCATGACATAAGTAAAGAAAATCTGTGAAATTATTTCCAAAAGAAATCAACTTGTTTTCTAAAAGCACAGATGAGTGTCTGTCATCTTGTTTTAGACTACATTGAATCTTTTTAGGCAAGAAGACTAAGACTCAACAGCCACTCTAGAGGCTCTTTGAGGCTGTACCTGTGCACGGTGATGCATTGACCAGAGTGCTAACATCAGCATGCTAAAATGCTCACAAAGACAATGTTTGCATGTAAATGTTTAGCAAGTAATGTTGACACCGTCTTAGTTAAACAAATTACAGCTGAGCCTGATGGGAATGTCCTTAGTTTTGAAAGTATTTGGTCATAAAGCGAAGTATTGGACAGTTAAAATGTTGACCTGATGAAAAGTTAAAATATGAAGAAGGTTTGTTTGTGCCAATCTATAGATATATTTCACAGATAGTTGAAAAACTTTGACCTGCTGGTGGGGCTAGATTAAAAGTCAGGGGATCCCCAACGTCTTTATGATACATCCTCTGGGCACCACGGCTATCTGTACAAAATGTCATGTCAATCTATCTGATAGTTGTTGAGATGTTTAATCAAAAACCAAATCAGCCTCTGGGTGGCAGCAGCGGAAATGTCTGGCATCGTAAATAAGGTTTAATCCTATTTTAAACATAAATGTCTGCACAACATTTCACTTCCAATCCATCCAATAATTATTGAGATATGTTAGTCTGGACCAAAGAGTGAAATAAATCAACCCACCGACAGCACTACATTGCTTCCCCAGGAGTCAAACAAAGAGCGTGGCTAGAGATAAACTTTGCAGAACATTAAAATTTTAAAATTTAAAGTTTTTAAATACTCCAAAAAGAGTTATGTTGGTGGGTAGTCAAAATAAAATTCCAACATTGGTAGTTGAGCTCGATAAGTTTTGGACTCATGATCTCAGAATTTCTAAAATCCTGGCTATGGCCCTGGCATCTATCTATATGTTCAAAGAAAAGGCAGGTTGCTGTATTTCTGTACTATCAATTTTAGAAAGCACTTCAAATAAGTTGATTAATGTGATTAAATTAGTGATGAGCATCTAAGTAATCCTACTGAATTGGCAGATTTGTTTGACCTGTTTTAATAAAATTAGACTCTGACTCAATTTCAAATTTTTGCATCCTGAATATGAAGTTAAAACTGGATGAATCAATGCTAAGCTTCTCTAAGCATGCATGAACAGTTAATTTTATGACAAAAAAAAGAAGGAAATGAAAGCCTTTGCCTCAGAGAACTCTTTATAGTTGAACGTGGATCTTACAGACTTAGATAAGGAGGAATAGATGCAGGCTGTTGCTTTTTCCTTTGATCATTCAGACTTTTCAGAGCATTCATTCTGTGTCATGGGAATAAAAAAAAAAAAAGTGCTCACACTGCCAACATGACTGTAAAATGGCCACAGTAACTCAAGCTGCACTAATGCTTTCTTGCAGATTATAGTATGAATCATTAAGGAGGAGGATGATCATGGCTGTGGGGAAATTAAGGGAAGTTAATTTTAGTTTTCATACCAGTAAATGAAAGCAGGCCAGCTCTGGTCCCTCTTTATGAATTACAGCTGCTTGTCTAGCGTCCTGTCACTGGCCGTGTACATCGTTAATAACGCATTTAACAAATCTTTCCATTCAGTGTGGCAACGGCGATTCACCCAATTTATCACCATAGATGCACAAGGATGGTTGCTGCTATCTTTCAAATTCCTTCATGTTTTCCCTTTATTTTTGGGGAGAGACCTGACCCACCAACTCGGCAATTCCCTTAAACAGTTTGTCCTGCAGCCCTGGCTCATCCATCAGACGGACAAAGACCAAGTGCTCCATGGGGTATAATTCTGTCAGACGTGTCCTGGTGGAGGACTACCGATTATACACCAGCATCTCACTGTGGCATCCTTTATTGATACAGCCATATACAACGCCCAAGGTTACAATTCAGTGAGGCATATTGCCATGAAAACACACACAGACACACAGAGACACACACAGACACACACACACACAGACATACACACACAGTGCCTGCAGGCAAAAGATGAGGATCAGATGCTACTTTGAGTGAGTTAAGTGAGTTAGAAGAGGCAAGACAAGATAAAAAAGAAAATACAGTATAGCCATCTGCTGGTTCTGCGATAGAGGCGAATATATGCTGAAGACGAAAATTGCAACTGAACTGTTTTTGTTTGTGTCTCAGATCAAACAAATTTGTCATGGAAACATCTTGTAGTCCGCACAAGCCCATAATACATAACGTTACCTAGTTTGGTCACTCAGTGGCAGCTGTTAAAAAATGTAAGTGTATTCAGTCAGTTGCTAACTTTTCGTATTCTAATAAGTGCCTTGGTAAAGATATTATTGATGTTGATTTTTCTTATTTAACTCATTGTTCCATAAGGTATGCCACATTGAATGAATGAAGTGAAATACAATGGCAATTCAGTCAGAATGAAGGCTAGGGTGAGTTTTTTTTATACATTGTTTAAAATAAAGAGATGTTTTAATTTGTTATGTTAAAGAAGCATAAGCTTTTTTTTATCGGTAACCATGTGTTTTAAGTAATAATACCCAATAAAAAAATAATTTACATAGCACTTATTTATATTGCAATATTTATCAATAAAAGCATCACCCCAGACTGATTCAAGGGTTTCCACTGCTGCAAAGTCAGGTGATAATTCTCTGTGGGCACATTATAAATATTAAGTAAATTAAAGTAAATTAAAATATTGTCAAAATGTTTACACCTGAGTTAACACAGAGGTTATTTATTTAACATAGTTAATGTTTGAAAGGGTTTAGAAGCTTTTGTTTACAACAAATGTGTTTTTTTTTTTAAATGTAGCAGGTAACATAAAATTAAGTATCAATAAATACATTTGGATTAAAAAAAATGACAACTGGCTTACTGTACACTCCACCTACACACCTTTTTTTGTTTGAAATCCAGAATAAATTTTTTTTACACTTTGATTTGGATGGATGGCCTCATAATACATTTGCAGCCATTACATTTCAAAGCGTGTTCTTCTTGATCACCAGTACCAGCTCCATGTCAGCTCCACGTTTCTCTGGTGCTGCTCCCTACACAAAAATACACCAACTGTTCCAACAGTCCACAATCAAAGTGGATCATTCATAAACAACATAATGCGCCACTCCTCCTCAAAACATGCTCTGCCTTCTGAAAATCCTCAGCCTAGTCAGCAATGTAAAGTAGATAAAAGTCAGGCTCACCAGCACATTTTTCAATGTGTACAACACAGGAGTTACATAACCAAACACAACAATCAGAGCGACCCGGATGATGAAGAAAGGAAGGTCCTGCAGAGCAACTCCAGCAGAAGACACTAACGGATTGTGAGGAGTGATGACCATGCGGAGAGTAGACACGAAGGCGAGGATGTAGACAGGAAACACCCAGGCCGAGTAGAAGACTGACGGCTCTCCTGCCACTCTTACCATCTCCACAGTGTCGAACCAGAACAGAAAACTATCCACAAACACCTCTGACCTTCCGTCCTTCCTCAACAGGAAGCCCAGAGAACCCGAGTAGGATCGTTGGCGTGGCGATGAGGAATACAGGTAGGCAGTGCCGGGTGCTCGTGAGCTGAGTGTCGAGTGGCTGGGTGAGCCAGCGAGGTCCTGCCATCTGCCTGAGGTGCTGCCATTCCTGGCCTCTGGGTGGCCCTGGGTCGAACCATTCTGGCCTTCATCAGGATGCAGCTGGCCTGTTACGGTGGTCACCTGTTCCAGGTAGGTGAGGACGGGGCCTGGCATGTCAAAGTCAGAATCCAGGCTGCCTGCTGCAAATGAGCACACACAACATCAGGTGTTATACTACATACTGTGTACGACAGGGATTATGGTTAGCCTACACTCCAGCCAATGTCAAGATCATTGGTATATTTTATACAGAGAGGTGTTTCTGTTATTTAGTCTACCCTCCTTCATATAAATGGGTTGGATAAAATAATAGAAACACCAATAACACAATGCAGTTTAACAGCACCACAAATTTAAACGTTCAAAATGGTCATTAAGTTGAATCAACACCTCTCTGAACAGAAAGTGAACATTAAAATCTTCATGAAGGTCAGATTTATTGCAGGACTGTTGTATTAGACTGCATTAGTTTTAGCTAGGCGTACCTAATAAACTGACAACGTGATGTGTACATCATGACTATATAGAGCTACTTCAGTCGTGCTCTTTAACATATAGAGCCAGAGAACATGCAAATACTCAACCTTATTATGCCTTTCTTATAAAGTTTTGATATTGTCTTGGTCATTTGTTTAGCTCTCTTACTGACTAGTGATTGATAAGAAACTGAGCAAATGTTGGTATGGTGGTCAACTAATACCACCGGCACCCACAGTATGACAGAGAAATGAGTCCAGCTGAATCATCCATCCATTTGATCTCACAGAACAAAAACATACAGGACATATACACACTTCAACATCATTTAAATTGTAATAATGCCGACGACTTCAAAACTTACATTGTCCGACGAGCCTGCAGGGGCGAATCCTCTCTATGACATCCACACAGATGAGGGAAAAAAGTACCAAGGAAACAGGCAACTCAATGAAATGGTCAATTCGGTGTCCTCTGTCCACCTGCACCTACAGTACAGTACAACCGGTAACAAACAAAAAAATAAATGTGAATTCAATAGTAAAAAGAACCGATCTGCCACTGAGAAATCATGAGGAATGAAGCAGGAAGAAACTGAATCGAAACCCTTTCATCAAGGCATTTGGCTGGACTGAGAAAGAGGAGCCAAGTTTTATGAAGCCATCTGATTTTATCACCCCATCATTATGGACATTAAGATGCTGCTGAGTGCCCTTAAACAAGATGAAGACATATTGGATGTATGAATATGTCTGACAAGTTTTTGTGTGGTCAGATGCTCTTATTTATGTCCTTGCTTATCTTGGAATAAAAGAAATTTTTCATCCATTTTTTTTTGTTCAGAGTGGTGGATGGTATTAAAGTTTGAGTTAATGACCAACTTGTTATGTTCACTGTGGGTTACTGAATACCAACATAGAGTACAGGCATGTGACGGTGGACACTTAAAATGATGATGGTGCCAAAGTCCCTCTCGGTACACGGTGAGAAAATATTTGGAAGCAAAATCTCAAGAGACTGAAGCATTGGTAACCAGCAATCTTCTTTCTCTGTGGTGCAATGTGCCGTGTCAACCATCACTCAGCGAATAATAATAGTGCGCTAAACACATTCTCTTACATGAGGGGGTCATAAAACGAGCTTGTGCCACAAATGTTTACAACAAATAGGCCTGTTCAAGGACCCCGTCAGAGCATGAAAGAAGTAAACATCAACAAGTGCTTCTCTGTGACAAGAACAATCAGTCTTGATGACTTTACCTTGGAGCTGGCTATTAAAATAGCAAAGCACGGTAATGTACACAGGATGAGATACGCTAGTGCTGTTGGTCTCCTGAAAAACAAAATAGCATGTGTTAAGTTCACATTTGAATAACAATCATTTCAGTAAAATGAAGTGCTGATCCTATTCTCAATGTATATACTATACTGCATTTAATCTATCTTGTCGGGCCTACATTCATTTTATGCTACTTAATACCTACAAATACTGCACTTTTTACCATGACATTTATCGGACATCTATAGTTAGTAGTTACTTTGTAGGTTGTCTGCTATCTCCTGATGTCAGGCTTTATCCCAACAACCAGTCAAAAGTGTGGAAACACTTTCCAATTCACTTGAATGGGAAAGTGTGTCCAAACATTTGACAGGTACTGTACATCCATTGAGCCAGTCTACTTTGTAGATTAAGTAGTTGGAATTATAGGGGACATTGAGTCAGCAAACTCACTCAGTGATGTCAGTTACGAAGCAGCATCTAGCTAAAGTTGGCTAACATTAGCCACCATAAGCTACTGGTCATGCACGGTATACCTGGCTGGCTGTAGAACTAAAACCCGTCAGAAGAGTGCACACAAAACATACGAAATATGATGCTTTGTTAAAGATTAAACAGTAGTTAAGATTAGATCCACATCAACCAGCTACAATTCCAACTCCATTTTGCATCATGGGCACTTTTACTTGAGCTATACTTAAGTATATTTGTCTGAAAAATTCAGGACTTAGTAACAAGGTATTTACACATTGTAATATTGCTACTTTGTTTGTCCTTTCACTACTGCATTGTTATTCAAGTGTTTTTCTCTTTAGGCCAAAATCCCAAATCTGCCTCAAAGGGTTTGTGTTCTATCCAAACAGCTGTACTCACCACTGTGTGATCTCTGAGATAAACCTCTGCCGCTTCAGAATGAGATATTTCAGAGGAACCCACACCAGCAGGGTCACAGAGGTCACATAGGCAATAGAGGCTGCCACCACCAGCCAGTAGGCTGTTAGATCCCGTCCTCTCACATCGTGTATGAGGCTGGCAAACCGCTCCATAATCACAAAGATGGGTACGATAAGTGCTGCAAGCTGCAGAACCTCATACAGGACGAGCTTAACCGTCTTCCCCGAGGGCATGGTCCCTGAAAACCAGTTGCTGGTCTGAACTTGGAAGGAAAGACTTTGACAATCATCTCCCACAAAATGAGCCGGTCGAACCGTTGGACTCTGCACACTGACATTGCTTACACTGCACTGAGGCTGTATTCTTTTATTGCTGAGGTAATGAGGTGGTCATGCTCACCTTTTTATGGGCTCACAAAAAAAAAATAAAAAAAGAGCACTCCCATCCCATAATTTCAAGGACAAAATTACACTCCGCCGACTGCTGAAATGTTCACAAGTTCTTGATTACATTGAGACCCATGTCTGTTTTAACAAATGTTATTTTAGAATCACGTGTCAAACTCGAGGCCCGGGGGCCAAATCCGGCCCCTTGCAAATTTTGATTCGGCCCGCATTTCAATTTAGGTTCACAGAAAATTTTGGCCCAACTAGTTGTGCACCACACAAAAAAACGAAATCAGGAAACAGTTTTTCATACTGGAATTATGCAACACTGCTGTGCAGAATTTGACAGTTTTGCAGACTTTGAGACTAAGAATTCCCCACAAAAGCAGAGTTTTTTTTATATTTAGGCTGTGAAACAGGTTGTTGTGAGTCGGCTTGGTGGCAGCTGCTTTTAAAAATGTAATGTTTGGTTTTCATGACTTGCTAAATTCTATGATGGCTAAAAAACTTTTTAAAACTGTATGGGAGAAAGATATGAGACATGCAATAATACAAAGTTAATTGACTTTTTTTTTGCTAAATAAAAGCATGTCATTAAACTCAACATGTCTGGCCCTTATTGTGATCGTCATTTCCAGTGTGGCCCTTGGTGAAATTGAGTTTGACACCCCTGTTTTAGATGAAGTGACTCATCTAAGTGGTCTTTGGCTCCTAACCCCTACGAAATAAAACACGTTTTGTATTTCATGCATCTGCAAGTGCTCTAAAAACAAGACAAGGCCATTCATATTATTCTGTACATTTGGCCTGGTTTTATTGTGAATACCAATTAATAAGTATGGTTAAAAGAATACATACAAACATCAGGATACAAGTTCAGACATAACCTTTACAATAATGAGGTTTTAAAACTTAAAAACAGGCAGCATCTCACTCCTGTGCAATAAAGTTAGATCGGGGCTGCAGTCCAACGCTATGGTGCAATAAGATTTTAAATTTGGATGATGTGTGATGATTAACTGGCTCCTGGTCCTATGGTCCCAGAATAGCTACTATTTTTTTTTATATATTTGATATTTTCAGCCCTCTTTGATCCAACAGATTAACACTATTTCACTCTTGCACTTAGTTAAAGGCATCAAATATTTCTTATCTTTCAAATCAAGTATGTTAATGATAAAAATCAAGTTCTGGAGAATTAAATGGCTTCACGTATGCAAAGTCCCCGGTACCAAGGCTCAAGTTGTGGGTTGTCTTGTATTCTTACGGTGGCACAGAGGAGCACAATTCTAGTATCTCAAGAGAAATTGAAATGACAAATATAACACACCAATTTGTCCCGCAACTGGAAAATGTACTTCATCATATTAAAAACTGCTTCATAATTCCTTCATGTAGCATCGTTCAATATAAGACAACGGATAAATAATTTCCCCGTTTCATCTGTGTTTTTGCAATCCAGTCAGTATTCTTCAACATCAACTTTTTCCTAAAGACTTAGAACACGTAGAAGCCATGGAAGAGTATGTAAAGTATAATATGAGAAGTAGACTTTCTACAATATTTCAACTTAAAAGAGTCATGGTAACTTTTAGCGAAACCTTGAGAAAGAGGTGTTTTACAAATCCCGACTGTGCATTCCAGAATCATAAAACTGTATTTCAGTTCTGCTTCAGGTAGAATTTGTTTTAGTGTTAGACAGCTCTGAGAAAAGGATAGGTTTGAAATGCATGGGGAGGTTAGATCAGTTTTTCACATTACCATCCATTTGACCCTACAGTACAATAAGCATGTATCAAACACTGAGAAAACGTTCTCATGTGAGCAACTTAAATATACAACTAAGTTAGGCAGAATATCACATATTACGCTTTTCTCTGAATACATACATCCTGCACTGCTTCTTCATATAAAATAGCATAACAATAATCAAAACATAAATTAAAATGCACTACAAAAAAATAACATAGTATTCACGTTTTAACACTGACTAAAGAGATGCTTTAAAGACACTGGGGCAGTTCAGTTTGCCCTTTAGTAGCCGAGTCTGTAGTATGTTAGTACAGCCCCGGAATAGAGACAAAGCAGACCCTACATCCACCAACAAGGATCAAGAGCTGCTCATTTTGAAAAGGAAAACTCTGCAGTATGACGTTAAGAGTCAATCTTAAGAAAAGAATCAAAAGAAAAATCTTGTTATCTGGCGTTTTTTTTCTTCTTCACTTTTCTCTTTGGCTTTTACACCTTTAGTTCAGCAGGGACATCGTGACTGCAGAGTTCACCTTTAAGGCTGAGAGAAACACTTGGAGCTGTGCTAACATCCAGCCCACCCATGAGGTCATCATGTGGCTTCACTACTAGTTCATTACAGTATATACAAGAGTCATGTGCATGCTTCAATTCCTCTGGTTTCTTTTTCCCTCCAAAAAACAAAGTGGCTTCAGTTTTCAGTACTTCTAAAAGTTGACCACATATACAGAATGTAGTAACTCAACGTTTTTAGCATTGCTAAGTCTTTTTTCTGATAAAAAAAGAAAGTAAGGTGAAATGTAAGTTGACGCCCCTTTTTTGTGACACGATTAGCACTGTAGTTGCTTTAAGTGGGTGAGAAGGCTGTGGTATATTAGTGTGTGAGTGGAGGTAAATTATCATACACGGATGAGGATGTGTGAACCAAGTGGTGTGTCTCCGCTGCTGTACACCTGCCTGTAGTGCGTTTGTGTACCCTGTGTGTAGCTTGAGTGGGCATGTTGAGGGGTGATGTGAAGGAATGCATGTGTGTATATCACACTTGATCAAATAGTAATTGCGCGCGCATATATATATATATATATATATATATATATATATATATATATATATATATATATATATATATATATATATATATATATATATATATATATATATATATATATATATATATATATATAGTAGTTAGGTTAGATAAGTGGCTACAGCTACACTTGTTTTCTCAAAGCAATTTTGTTAATGCTTTATTTTACAGGTCCGTAATTTCTTAATAGTTTCCAGGAAAGAGCTGTAGAATTTGATACTAACTATGGGTAAAAAACTGCAGATAAGCAGTTCAATTCTCTTCCAGTTAATTAATTCAAATTAATTGCTAGGGTAACCTAAAAAGTTTGAAGTCAGTACACAGTAGGTCAGCTGAACATCCAAAAATATACACAGTATGAAGAATAAAGTTTCCAATGATAAATGACAAATGAATGGCTCCATTTAAAGCAAAGTAAATATTCATTAATTAAAAAGGAAATTCCTCAACTGATTTTTAATTTACCTAAAGCCTAACTAAAATAACTTGGTCTCATTTCCTCTATAATTGGTACCACATTATGTAGTTCGGAACCATAAAATAAAACATTACCACCATTTTTCAAAAGTCCTATTATAAAAAGGGAGCAATAAGTCAGGTCTCGTAAATAAAAAATGGACAATGCATATATTGCTTATACATCTAGATTTGGAAGTGATCAGGCTTGAATGACCAAAACTTAAATAAGTGCAACAGAAGATAAAAGTGCAAATAAAAGCTCCTCCATGTCTTCACATCTGAGTCATGTAAAGGCATGGAGAAGAAGAGTGAAAATGAAGAAACATCATCAATTAAAAGAACACAGTGTGTCCATTTTCATACTATGCATGTCTTGGTGGGAGCTCTTCAAATCAAACTCTCATGATCACTTCTAAACCTGGAGTGAGAAGTGTAACTGTATATTTATCTGCCAGATAAAACAACTCAAAGTGTGCCAAAAGTCAAGTTGTTTAGTCTGCTCTATTTGAATTGTTTCATCCAGCTGGTGTTCTATGATAAAACTAATCATAAAACATAATAAAATAAATGATCTAAGACCACTATTTGATCAGGTCTGCTTCACGTGTATGCGTGGCGATAACTGTGAGCTCGGGGGGGGGGGCCTATAGCAAGGCTTTCTCTGAGTAGGGGGCCTGTGAGTGGTCTGAGGAAGGTGCTATGCTCGGCCCAGAGGGGGTGCTGTAGTTTGGCATCTGCGTCATGCCTGGGGGCGGGCCAGGGGCTGGGAGCTGGTAGGACTGTAAGTCTGCTGGGGCCATGCTGCCTGGAGCTGCAGTGTAGACTGGTGGCTGGCCCATGTACATATGAACGTCACTATGGAAAAGAATGAAGCAACATCAATTATGACACTACAGCATGTGGTGGAGGGTAGAATTCATAATACTGTAAGCTCTCCAATAAAAGCCAGTATTCAAATATTGTCCAAGTCTCAAATAATAGCCATGACCAGCACAAATAAATTACAGTTAGTACAGGTAGTCACTAAAGGCCGGACATGGAATTAACCGGTCATTTAAATTTAACTTGCATGGTAATTTCAGCCTAATTTAGATTTCCCCAGCACTAATTCCATCTATACAAAAGTAACAAGGAATGTCACACTCACCAATCTGCTGCTTTGAATTTCTTTTTAATACAAATACTTAAATTGCAAAGTTACATTTCTTTTTTTCTTTTGAGCGCCCTTAAGTTATTGGCCATAAAACTCAACACTTCCTGCAAATGTTAAAATTTTAAAAGCCAAACAGGAATGGGAAGGATTGTGCCATTTGAGCTGCATGGAGCCTTTTAATGTTCAAATTCTGAAGGACGTGTCATTGATGGTACTGTAACAGCACTCATTAGTAAATGAACAGAATAAACAGTTAAAAAAATGTTTTAGGATAATAAAGAGGCGTTGTTTACTTCATAGGCTGTGTATTTGTGTTACAACTTTATCTGGGTCACATGACCGTGATATACACTCACCTAAAGGATTATTAGGAACACCTGTTAAATTTCAAGTTAATGAAATTATCTAAATCAACCAATCACATGGCAACTGCTTCAATGCATTTAAGGGTGTGGTCCAGGTCTAGACAATCTCCTGAACTCCAAACTGAAAGTCAGAATGGGAACGAAAGGTGATCTAAGCAACTTTGAGCGTGACATGGTTGTTGGTGCCAGACGGGCTGGTCTGAGTATTTCCCAATCTGCTCAGTTACTGGGATTTTCACGCACAACCATTTCTAGGGTTTACAAAGAATGGTCTGAAAAAGGAAAAACATCCAGTATGCTGCAGTCCTGGGGGGCGAAAATGCCTTGTTTATGCTAGATGTCAGAGGAGAATGGGCCGACTAATTCAAGCTGATAGAAGATCAACTTTGACTCAAATAACCACTCGTTACAACCGAGGTATGCAGCAAAGCATTTGTGAAGCCACAACCTTGAGGCGGATGGGCTACACCAGCAGAAGACCCCACCAGGTACCACTCATCTCCACTAATAATAGGAAAATGAGGCTATTTGCACGAGCACACCAAAATTGGACAGTTGAAAAATGTTGTCTGGTCTGATTAGTCTCGATTTCTGTTGAGACATTCAGATGGTAGAGTCAGAATGTGGCGTAAACAGAATGAGAACATGGATTCGTCATGCCTTGATACCACTGGGCAGGCTGGTGGTGGTGTAATGGTGTGGGGGATCCCTTTTGCCTTCAAAACTGCCTTAATTCTTTGTGACATTGATTCAACAAGGTGATTGCATTCTTTAGAAATGTTGGCCCATATTGATAAGATAGGGTCAAACATGGTATTAGTATGTTGTTCCTAATAATCCTTTGGGGGAGTGTAACCAACAGATGTATCCTAGAATTCATTCACAACTTTAATTGGTTTTAAAAAAGTAATACATAAATAAATATTTTTAAAATTTGACTGAAAGAGACTTATTTTGAGAGATTATATTGTTAATCACAATTATTTTTGAGACCATTAATTGTACAGCAACATTTGGAATTGTTAGAGCTCTAGCTACCGGTGTATCTGAAACTCACCTGGGAGCTGGCTGACCAGGTATGGGGGTTCCAGCTGGAAGCTGCTCCATGGGAACAGTGTAACCCTGCACCGTCGTACCGCTCATGGCATACGAACCTGAGGCAGGCTGACCAGCGTAGACCTGTGATCACAAACATGCACAGTGAGCAGTAAGTTCAACAGTAAGATCAATAGCAATTTACATAGTAACCTAGCAGTGAGGTTACCAAGGTAAAGTCTAAATAATCAAAAGCACATAGCTCCCTATCTTGCACCCGGCGCAGCACGGTGCAAAGCCCGACGCAAGGATGCACCTGCACCCATCTGTGCGCCCATGGGTGTGCTGATCTTACAGGGAGGTGTGTTCAGGTGAATTCTTGGCGTATTGCCATCTTGAGGCAGCGGGAAGTGATCGCGCCATTGACCAACAAAAACCTGGTCTAAAGTCAATAGCGCAGCATTTCATTGTTATTTTAACAGTGCGTTAGTAAAATGCGCCCAGGCTTATATACAGAGCGCCGGCACTATGCTTGTTACACACCCACCGAGAAGCGCAGCAGCACACAAACATACAAAAGATTACAAATAAAAATATTACGGTGCAAATCCGCCATCATAATAGTAATGCACCAAGGTACAAACACGCCTGGCTTTTAAAAGGGAATGGGAGATGACACTCTGATTGGTTTATTGCAGGTTACGCCCAGAACAAACCTATGAATTAATGAAGACACTAAGTACAACCCTTTTGAACCATGCACCTGGCGCACGGACCCTTTTTTCCGCTGTCAAACTAGCAAAAGTGGATTTGGACACGCCCTAAATGCACCTGCGCCATGCGCGAAGATCGTTAAAATAGGGCCCATAGTGTGTTATTCTTTTTATTGTATAGCAGGGTGCTACAGTTCACAAATTAAGGAAAATCTATTAGACTCTGTACAACAATGTGCCCCAAATTCCTCCTGATGTTACGACAGTTAAATTTAAACAGTTGTTAAAAAGAACAGTAGACCCAAAACAATTACATCACTCAAAACCTTCAATTCTCTGGAATACCCATTTGTATGGTAGACAGTTTTGATATTATGCTTTCTGAAAAAAAAATTTTTTAAGGACTGACCCTGATGGGTTAGTGACTTTACCTGTTGTGCTGCGTTGGCAGGTTGTTGCATGTAGTACTGTTGGCTCTGTAGCTTGGCATACATGGCGTAAACTGGATCTTCATTCATTATCTTGGCATACAAAGACAGAGCTTCCATCACCTTCACATTCAGATCTGACAGCTCGGAGTGCTTCCTGATACAAACCCACACCCACACCACACACAAAGATAGTTAGATTTTCTAAAATAACTATTTATGTGGGTCAGTGTTACATGTTTTCTGTCTGCCATCTGAATTGTTAGATTCTTCACTTTCTGTGGGCAGAGCATGTCAAGTCATCACAATGTACCTGTCTATATCGTCCAACTTCTGGTCAATGAGGGGCCCCATTTGATTGCAGGCACCTGATAAAAAAATACAACAAATAGTTATCGATTTAATCCGTAGTTAATAATAATCCACCTTTGCAAAACAAAATACCAGATTAGCTTCTGCATACTGACATTTACTTTTGTCTCACTTACATTCACTTTACACAACATCAACCCAAAATTTTGTTTACCTTCCAACTGTAGTAACTCGACGCTGTCCGACTGGTTGTCTGTGGGATCTGCACTCTGGATCATCTGCAGTAGCTGGTCCATTTTGTCCTGAAAGATTTTAATAAAATTCCTGTGATGACACTTTACAGGTACATGTGATGAGTGAATCGTTTAATCCAGTATTGAAAGAAAAAAAAAAAAATGTTCACCAATTTATCTTCCTAAAATAAAAATAAAACCTAGTCTACGTTTAGTCTATGATTTTTGGTCAGCAGGTGACAATTTTTAAATGGCAGATCCTATTTTGGAAAAAAACTCTTAAGTGAATTGATGCAACAGGGAGATCTCAATGAGGCGGAAAAAGCTTAGCAAGCAAGTGTTCACACCAGGGAACTTACTTCGTCTATATATACAGGCTCTTGTTCGGGCTCTATGGTCTCCACCTGGATGTCCTCACTGAACTGTACACTCTTCTTCTCTGTCTTCACTGTAGATTTCCAAGTAACAGCAGATGTGGCATCAGCAAAACAATGTAACAGTAGCAATCAGTTACACATACATAAGGACGTCAGGGTGCACCGACTGGACATTCAGTAATGTTCCGATACGTGCGCAAAAGATTGGTCCGGATGTCAGATGTAAATAAAAGTTACAATCTTATACAAGCTATTGACAAATTGTCATTGTCATTATAGTTACTTTTCTTGCAACCTGCTGTAACAAAAAGTAGAAACACACAACACAATAATGGTCAAAAGATTTCATCACGTTTGATGATTGGAGGTGTTTTACACGAACGGAGGTAAACAAAAACAAAATAGCACACGTGCGGTATGAGTGTTCTGAGGGATGACACACTCGCAGAAGCATCATGCAAAAGAATATGATCAACAAGCAATAGTAAGAAAAGTGTGGCAAAGCAATAAAGACTTGGATGTAATTAAGAAGCATGACAAGCCCCTACCACACGGCAACAAAGCAAAGCTGATTACAGTGAAAACCATGGAATCTATTACGCTAGATGACCAACCCCTTTCCATCAGGGTTTTGACAATTTATTGGATATCTAAATTCACACACAATATAACAATATCGGCCAAACTAACATTAAACTGTTGACGCTTGCGTGTACCAGCAAGTACATGAATTCCTTTCCGAACATTTATAAACAGCAACGAGTGTCACTGACATACTGTGGCACAATTATTACAATTAGCGTTTGTCACAGCCAGTTACCGCTGTATGTTATAATATTGTGAAATTCAAATAAAAAAAAAAAAAAAGAGTTGGAGGAAAAGACAGCAATGAGTTTTACAACTAAATAATAGAGCTTAGGGGCGGCCTCTAGCTCACCCAGTAAGAGCGTTCGCCCCATGTTGGCTGAGTGCAGCGCGGGTTCGAATCCAACCTGCTGCCATTTGCTGCGTGTCATCCCCCATCTCTCTCCCCCTTTCAACTGTCACTTCAAAATAAAAAAGGGAAAAGCCCCAAAAAATAAAAATAAATAATAGAGCTTAAACTTCCTGTGGCATAACTACATCAAGACATGACACTTCGTAGATTCTAAAAGTGACGCCAGAGGATAAACAGTTTTATGGCCACACAGAATCCATTCTGGCAGTAATCAATGATGTTAAATGCATGGTGAATTGAAAAGAGCATGTATTAACTACGAGACAGTGCCAAGAACACAAAAGGAGCATATGAATGGCTTATTAACAGTTCTGCACTTATAAAAGAAAAAAAGATTCCGTATCAATACAGCAGACACTAAAAGTTGTTGCATCAGTATACGAAATAGAAAGAACTGTATAAAAGCTCTCTCTTAGAGGTAATTTGTCCAAAATGCTATTTGCAAAGTACAGGCAGTGTTGCTGTTTACTGATCACTTTCTGTCTGACCAATGTCTTGATTGTACTGTGTTCTTTGTATTGTTTGACCAGCTGTGTGCAAGTGAGCAAAGTATTTTGCACTCTAGGATCAATAAAACAATATTGCTAATGGACTAAATGGGCTATCAAAGAACTAGAGACGGTGTGTGTGTGTGTGTGTGTGTGTGTGTGTGTGTGTGTGTGTGTGTGTGTGTGTGTGTGTGTGTGTGTGTGTGTGTGTGTACTCACTCATCTCAGGCTCTGCAGTGAGGTCAGCTGTGACAAAGTTAGAGGGGAACAACCCCACTCCCTGGTATGTTTCCCCTTTCCACCAGTTGGGGTCACTGAAATAAAAAAAAGAAAACCCTCAGACATGAACAAACAACAGATTTAAATTGTTGTCTTCTCTGTGCTGCTTTAAGATCTCATATTAAATATTCAACAGATTAGATAAGAAGAACATTTTAGGCCTTAGTTTGCACAGTTTCAAGCTTCTCTACAAACATCTGGATATTTTCACTGAACTCAGAATACCATCTAGCCCTCTCCATTCCTCTCAGTCATGTGAGGTCAAATCCT
Source organism: Perca fluviatilis (assembly GCF_010015445.1). NCBI lineage: Eukaryota > Metazoa > Chordata > Actinopteri > Perciformes > Percidae > Perca > Perca fluviatilis. The sequence goes on from NC_053122.1 coordinate 19,175,667, forward strand.
TGCACGCTGTTTTTACCCGCTTATGATTTGTATGTGTAAAAATTCACCTATCGTCCAGGATAGTGATGATTTCTCCTGACTTGAAGGTGAGCTCATTGTCCTCAGCAGCCTCAAAGTCGTAGATGGCACGGACTTTCCTGCCGTCGGATTTGTTTGAGGAGAGTAGGCTGGAAGTGTTTGGGTAAAGGCTCGACAGGGAGGTCTGCGGCTGCTGACGTTGCTCCTTTAATGACAACTCAATAGCTGCACACAAAAGAGACAGATATGTGAAATCATGCATTTGTCCTTGAGAGTCCTTATTTATTGTTGAACATCTGCAATACATTAATCCAGTGTAAACAGTGAGTTATGCAAGTCACAATGTAAATAAAGAATTAAAGGTGTTAGTGTGCATGTTGTATGAATGCACTTGCACGCTTCTTCAAAGGCATTTCTCCATTGCCAGAGAATTGAAAAACTTAAATAAGCATTTCAGTGTGCAGTAACGGTCGACAATCAGCCCCTTACCTTTGGCCAAGTCTTCTTCTTCTTTTTTGTTTGAGGTGGAGGGATCCTTTGCCACTAAAGCAGGGCTTGCTTTTGCTTGCTCTGCAGCCTGTGAAAAAATATAAAAATCGCATGCTCAGGTAAATCAGCAACTAGAAGAATAAAAAGGATGAGTGTGGGTCTCAGTGTTTAAGCGAAACAACATAAAATAAAACATTTTTATCTTAGATCATTTTTTGGCATTTTGCCTTTATTAGGCAATGAAATATGGGAAGCAAAAGAGGGGTACGACATGCAACAAAGGTCCTCGGCCGGAATCAAAATGGGGATGTTTTTAGTGGTCGATGGTATGGCTTTCAACCACTAGTCCAACAGGAAACCCTTAAATACAGCAAAAAAATACAGAGTATGCTAAAGATAAAATAAAACCCCAGTCTATTCCACCCTATACGTACCTGAGACCCGACAGCTGGGAAAGTTACACCCTGCTCGCGTAGATTCTTGATCATAGCTGAGATCAGACTGAGTTGGGGATCGTTACGGAAGTCCTCTGCCCACTCCACCATCAAGGCTTTCAGCTTCTCACACACTTTAGGGTGGCCCTGGGGACAAGCATTAAAAAGGCACATCATGAGAACAAGGAACTGGATGTAGCATGGTCGGATTTCAAGTAATCAAACAATTATTGTGGACAACACACTGAAAGTAAAAATTACATAACACACCTTGTTTAAGACGTTGCTGACTTCACTGGCAAACTCTCTGGAGCACACCTCCAAGTGGAATATCTTGCCACAGTTTGAGACACAAGCACCAAGGAGCTGTGAGGACATTGGTACAAATAGTTCATCAGACTCAATATTTAATCCATAGCAACATGTGACAAACATGTAGCATGTATTAGGATAACACTTATCCTATCATAGAATAAAGGTGATTACTCCACTAGCTCAGGTTAATTAGCAGAAGATGACAAGAGGACTGGGTGATGCCTCCAAGAACCGAACAATTTACACTTCAAAGATGGTTGTTTGTTTACGGTCTGCTTACAGTCAGTGCCTGCATGGCCACGTGGGGATCCTTATGGTTCACTCTTCTCATTATAGAACGGAGACATTCTTTAGGCCTGCAACAGAATGGTAGAAATGAAAAGTTTGTGGATATTAACTGCTTGACAAGGGCCAAAGATCAATCGGCTATGTTAAGTAAAATATATCCTATGTTTTAATGAACATTAACATATCAATATTTATCTTCCATTTCTCCTTGTCCCTGATTTCTATCTCCCCTGGGATAAAAGTGTTTTACGATTGAAAAACCTTAAAGAAACCTTCATGCAATGCTTGATAAAAGGGTTTGTGTGTCAGGTTTAGTATGAAGACAATTAACTAACCCAGTGCGTGACTGCCCTATCTTATCACATATGTCCAGAATGAGGCCCCAGTCCTCAGCTGTGTTCATCTCACTGGTTGCTTTTTCTGCAGGAAAAAAAAGAACAACCACCAAGGTAAGCAGAAAAGTTAATGATTACAAAAGCACTCTTTTCATTACTTATTGTATTTAGAGACAGAGTGGAAGAGCAAGTAAGGTTCCTCCTAAGATCAAAAATAATAAAGCTTCTTGAAACAGAAATTGTAGTTGCAAGCTGTGTGCTTGTGTAAGATCCTCGTCTTTGGTCTTTTTTTTTTGTTTTTGTTTTTTTTAAATTAATGAGCATAGACATTAGAGTGACACACACAACATAACAGAAGCCCCTAAGAATACCACAGCCATTAAATAAATACCAATGTGATGAAGTTCATAATGTTGGGTTTTATATTCAGTGGTGGTGAGAGTTCCTATATGCCATTGCCATTTCCCTGTCAGTTCGGCATAAGTCACAATGCCTTTGAGATTTCTCCTTTTGCCAAATCACATAATTAGACAGTGTTAGGTGGACTTACAGTTTATGCAGTAAGTATAGTACTTAGCCTCTGTGTACTTGACTTGCAAGTTACCTCATACAGTGGGTACGGAAAGTATTCAGACCCCTTTAAATGTTTCACTCTGTTTCATTGCAGCCATTTGCTAAAATCAAAAAAAGTTCATTTTATTTCTCATTAATGTACACTCCGCACCCCATCTTGATAGAAAAAAAACAAATGTAGAAATTTTTGCAAATTTATTAAAAAAGAAAAACTGAAATATCACATGGTCATAAGTATTCAGACCCTTTCCTCAGTATTGAGTAGAAGCACCCTTTTGAGCTATTACAGCCATGAGTCTTCTCGGGAATGATGCAACAAGTTTTTCACACCTGGATTTGGGGATCCTCTGCCATTCTTCCTTGCAGATCCTCTCCAGTAACGTCAGGTTGGATGGTGAACATTGGTGGACAGCCATTTTCAGGTCTCTCCAGAGATGCTCAATTGGGTTTAGGTCAGGGCTCTAGCTGGGCCAGTCAAGAATGGTCACAGAGATGTCCGGAAAGCCACTCCTTTGTTATTTTAGCTGCGTGCTTAGGGTCATTGTCTTGTTGGAAGGTGAACCTTCGGCCCAGTCTGAGGTCCTGAGCACTCTGGATGAGGTTTACTTCCAGGATCTTTCTGTACTTGGCCGCGTTCGTCTTTCCTTCAATTGCAACCAGTCGTCCGGTCCCATAACACGATGCTGCCACCACCATGTTTCACTGTTGGGATTGTATTGGGCAGGTGATGAGCAGTGCCTGGTTTTCTCCACAAATACCGCTTAAAATTAACGCCAAAAAGTTCAATCTTGGTCTCATCAGACCAGAGAATCTTATTTCTCATAGTCTGGGAGTCCTTCATGTGTTTTTTTGGCAAACTCTATGCGGGCTTTCATATGTCTTGCACTGAGGAGAGGCTTCCGTCGGGCCACTCTGCCATAAAGCCCCGACTGGTGGAGGGCTGCAGTGATAGTTGACTTTGTGGAACTTTCTCCCATCTCCCTACTGCATCTCTGGAGCTCAGCCACAGTGATCTTTGGGTTCTTCTTTACCTCTCTCACAAAGGCTCTTCTCCCACGATTGCTCAGTTTGGCTGGACAGCCAGGTCTAGGCAGAGTTCTGGTCGTCCCAAACTTCTTCCATTTAAGGATTATGGAGGCCACTGTGCTCTTAGGAACCTTGAGTGCTGCAGAAATTCTTTTGTAACCTTGGCCAGATCTGTGCCTTGCCACAATGCTGTCTCTGAGCGCCTTAGGCAGTTCCTTCGACCTCATGATTCTCATTTGCTCTGACATGCACTGTGAGCTGTAAGGTCTTATATAGACAGGTGTGTGCCTTTCCTAATCAAGTCCAATCAGTTTAATTAAACACAGCAGGACTCCAATGAAGGAGTAGAACCATCTCAAGGAGGATCAGAAGAAATGGACAGCATGTGAGTTAAATATGAGTGTCACAGCAAATTATCTGAATAATTATGACCATGTGATATTTCAGTTTTTCTTTTTTAATAAATTTGCTAACATTTTCTGTATGTTTTCTGTCAAGATGGGGTGCTGAGTGTACATTAATGAGAAATAAAATGAACTTTTTTGATTTTAGCAAATGGCTGCAATGAAACAGAGTAAAGAATTTAAAAAGGGGTCTGAATACTTTCCGTACCCACTGTATTTCCATTAAAAATCACTAATAAAATTAGTAAAAAGTACAACCTCTTATAAAACTGACACATACTGCTTTCCAGCCATATGACCCATGTATTCAGCTGCCTTTGTAATCATGATGTTCATATATAGCTATTCCATTGAATTGTTATACAATTTTACCATCAATGTGGTTAAGTTAATTTAATTTTAAGACTGCATTGCTGAACTGGCCCAAAAACAGACAGGTGACGTATTCATTCACAGGTTCTCAACTGTAAAAATGTACTAGATTCATATAGGCATTGCGATATCAGATTACAAATACCATAATAAAGGATACTTTATTTATATCCCCAACCCCTAGCTACAAGTTGATGAATACAGACATTTTATCAGCATATTATTCATAAACCTGAAAACAATCACTCAAGCTGAATTAACACCTAACAGTCCAAACACAACCATCACAAGCTTTACTAAATTAGCATTTATTGCTGGTTTTGAGAGCTATAGTTTTATATGGAAAAGTATAACGATGTATTTATGTATCCTTTTCACCTCCTGCACAGTTACATGCTAATGAGGTGGTTAACCACTCGACACAGAACAAAGAAAGAAGAGGAAAAGCAGTGTGACTTTATGGTTTCACACACCACCGCATCCTCTTTCACTGCAATTGTGAGATGGCAGGCTCGTCAACATACGGAGGGATACAGTGAGGTGGTGATGACGTTATTTTAGTTATCTGATGACAACATATCTGTCCCACGTCTACTAACGTCAACGGTTTACCTGACCGAATACAATCTATTTTAACTGACGTTACATATAATATGACTTCAAAAAAAATATACAAGTAACCTTAACTCTTCAAATTACGAACTCGGAGAACGTTTCCAAATGTTAGTTGCTGGTATCTAGCTAGCTAGCTAACGTTAGCTAAATCTCCAAATAATATAGCTAAGGGTGCAAGCTAGTTAGCCAACTGTGCTCTTTGGCCAACAGAGCGAATCACAACAAACACAGGCAAAACAGACATTTAAAAACAATAAACATGGACTACAGCTTGTCAGTTTATATAACCTGCAATATACGCTACAAGACAGCTATATAACATTACAAACTTAGCTCTGCAGGGTAACATTTAGCTAAGCAACCGATATCTGAAGAATACAAACAAAGCTGCATTCAAAGCTAGTTTAGCTAGCCTGCTAGAAATGATCCACAGTTCTGATTACTCACCAACATCTTGGTCAAATGGGTTGGTCGTGAAGAGAGGCATTGCTGGTGTAATGACAACAACAGATATCGCCTTCCACTTTTATTTTCTTTCCCTCTTTTATCTTATTTCATACAGTAAACATGCATAGTAGCGACAACTTCATGAATGTCAAATGTAGTTAGCTAGCTAGCTGGCTGATGCTATTCTACACAGTCACTCCAACAAGCGAGGCATTCTGGGTAACTTAAGCAGACAGTCGGGTGTTTAATAAACCGCTGTCAACAACTATAATTTAACAGTCACGCAGCTGTTAACGAATCGGTCTTGGTTGTACACTAGAGAAAGTGAACCATAAGGTACAAATTGCCCTGAAAAAATAGCATGTCATCGTCAGGTGATGGTGATCATCGCGATGACGTCATCGCGTTGATTAAAAAATCTTGTCAACCAAATATCTTTTAATTTCCAACGTCAGTTTAATCTTGTAAACTTAATTATATTATCCAAATACTACATAGCTGCACATTTTTTTCTGTATATTAACCTATATTATTAAAGGCAGTCAAGCTTACATTATTACATGATTAACTATTCTATAAACAATAAGCCTACACTAAAGTCTTCACAAAATATATCTCCAATAAGAATATAATTGGCATATTTACTGACCTTGGTCATGGCTGTTCCTTTTATAAGAAGGAAGAATAAAGATTAACACACTTCATATTCTTTATCTGTGACGTTTTGGAGAGATTTACAGACATAAGATTATTTAGATCCAGTTTATATCACAGCATACTAAGGTCCAAAAGATTCAAATTAATTTCTTTAAGCTACACACAGTTGAGTAACGTATGAAGGTTTTTTTTTGTATCCTTCCCTCATCCCAAGGTTTTTAGCAATAACAATTAATATATATCTAAGTGTTTGAAAGAAATGGAAGTTGTACTGCCAATATTGAATCTTGTTGTGACATGTAATTGCCCTTGCTTTTGTTTGAGCTCTGTCTGATTGTTGTACATTGGCTTTGTTAAGAAATACATATACAATAAAGAGCCTCAAATACATAAAAGGATGCAGATGTGCATAAATGATATAATGTATCGATTAGGAGTTTTCTTTCTTCTTTAGTTTAAAATTGCCCTAAATGCTTTTCACGCCATATCATCTAAATGCATTTATTACAATATTTCATAGGACAAAAAACACTGACTCCACACAGTTTATTTCCCATTTTATTGTGATCCATAAAAACTTAGTAATTTCATTAAGGCATAATGAGCCTTGACCCAGATTACAAACTGCTACTCAGTCCTTAAGCATTATATGAATCGGAAAAGGACAATCATACAACAATACCAACTGATTATGCAAATTATAAACATAACATTTCACAAATTGTATTTGGCATAATGAATGAATCACTGTACGATGGCTACATAACAATTTTATTTTACATATTGTTAATGTGCGCCTCAAACTTTACAAAACTCACACTGGCAGTCTAAAGTCTAAAGAAATACTGTCCTTCATAAAACAGCAGCACTGCTCACACTGAGCATCTATTCTCAACAACAACAAAAGACATTGATATTTCAGTTTGTAGAAAGGTGAAATTTACACTAACTTTATTTCTATTTATTATCTGAGTTCGCAGTAATTCGCTGATGAATGTGTGCTCATCATTTTCCCGGGAGCTTATTTCTAACAACAGTTCTGAATATGTGAAGTATTTGACAGTATAAAAATAGTTCCGCTTTATTAATAACATAATCCTCTGATGTAGATTTTTTTGTAAGAGTAAAGATTGAGAAGGCAGCCAAGAAATAAAACAATATGAAATTCAATCCCAACCAACAATGTATCTTTTGTGAAAAATTATTTACAGATACACCTGTACAACTGAGTCTGTCCCAAATTATGACTTATTATAGTCTAAATAAATCATGTTTATTTCAGTACTAATAAATCAATACAATAGTGGGCTGGGTCCATGCATGCTCTGTCTTTTGCACCATACTGTGTTGTAAAGTGCCTTTAAGACAAAGACCAGTCCAAGTCTCAGTGATGCTTGACTGAGCTGGCATTATCAGAGTCCTCTAATCATCTTCTTGTCATGCATGTCATTCCTTGCATCTTCAACCTCAACTTCAGCCTCTTCACCTTTTTCCCAGAGACAGCTCACACTGTCTCCGATGGATGCTATAAAACTGGAACTTTTACTGTGGAAAAAAAAATAACAAAACAAAACACATTAGGTTCATTTTAACACCTCTATGATAGGCTGCTACATTAACAGTTATAGCAACAGCAATAACATAACTAAATAGGGTATTCTGCAACCATTTATTATAGAATGATGCAGACACACATTTGGCCAAGAGGTGCTCAGAATGATTGAAAGTTTGAACATTTACATGGCAACTGAGCAAACGCTCCTGATGAGAATTTTGCGATATGGTCAAAAGCTCCAGAGCAAGAGGACCTTTAGCTGAGATTGTTTTGTCAATGGACTCTGCAGTTTATTTAGAGTCAATCCCATTTACACCATCCTGGTGATCGTAAATACCAGCACTCACTAATAGAGCACCAAAAGTGCATTCATCTGCATCAGAAAACAGTCGCCAACACATACACAATTTACTCCTGTTTTAGTTCTATTTGCTAAAAACTACAGCACCGAGCTGGTTTCAGAGTATTATATATCTGTGACTCGTTTTTAAAGATATACATCTTTGAGTGGACTTAGGGCTGAGTACCACAGACTGAGCAGGGAAGTCAAACTAACACATTATATGTTCTGGTCTTTGCATGGGATCTGTTGCCAGTAAAAATACAGAAAGGCCAGCTCAATCCTTTAAAAACACATCTGCGGCACACACACATGCACAAATAAGAGATTTCAAAATTCAAAAAGATCTGATATATACTGTAGAAGGTACTGACAGTCAGAGGCACGTTCACAGATGAAACCGATGCGGTCAGTGCAGTAGAAATCATTCCAGTTGGCATTATGGATAAGGCCAGCACAGTCCTCGCCGTCTTCGTGGCCATGGGTCCAGTTATCAGGCTGGCCAGGCTTCCACTTCCTGATAGCAACAACATGAACAATATGTATTAAAGTTGAAGCATCATACAAGGTGTTTGTTACCTTCATAGAGGTCTGGTGTTTCGGAACAGAATGAAGCAAGGAATCAAGATAGAAATCACTAAAACACATACATTTCATTTGCTTTATAACAGATTTTTCGTCAGGTTAACTCACTTGAAAACAGGTAACGTTCCATCCACCCATTTCCAGACATTTTCCTCCTCCCTGTCAGTAAGGCCTAGCCAGAAATAGCCCTTTCCTGCAATTTTGTTTCTCACAAATTGCTACGGATAGAAGAGAAAAAGATTGATTTTACAGAATAATTAGTTCAGAAAAACAAGACTTTAAGATTTTAAGATTAAGTTTGTTCCATTCTTTGTAGTCAGTGAATGTAGTAAAAATCAGGGTCTTATTTAACTTACCTGTTCGTCGTTGTCGTTAATAATGAGCATTAGAGATGTCATGTTAGTACAAAACTGCTTGGACTCGTCAAAGTTGAGCCTCTGGGGACCAGAGGAGAAGTAATAGCAGCTGTCTCCAAACTTTGTGAACTGAGGTGGGCAACCTGGAATGAATCATTTACAGAATATAACTTTATTACTTATTTCTATATATAATAAGTAAAATTATATGTATCAGGATTTGTAAAATGTACTTAGAATGGGCAATAAATGTATTTTCTACCCTGATGTAATCATTTAACTCACCAGGCGCTGAAGTATTGGCGTCAGGAAGCTGGACCTGCTGGGACACGGAGCCTTCTGGTTCCTCTGCTGGTTTGGGGGGTTGAGATGGTTTGGGGGGTTGAGGGGGTTTTGGAGGTTGAGGTGGTTTCGGGGTTTCAGGGACCTTAGCGGGCTGAGTGGGCTGAGTGGGCTGAGGAGGCTTTGAAAGCGGAGGGCCAGGCGCAGGTAGCCCTGGTAGCCCTGCTGGACCGGGAGGGCCGATTGGTCCAACAGGTCCGCGAGGCCCCTCGAGCCCTGCAGGTCCTGCTGCTCCTCTGGGCCCCTGTGGCCCTTGTGGTCCTGGCAACCCTGACAGTCCATCTCTACCAGGAATCCCCGGGGCCCCAGGGTCACCTTTTTCACCAGGGTTTCCAGGTCGACCTCCAGACCCTCTTGATCCTTTAGCCCCTGGAAGACCCCGAGCCCCGGCTGCACCCTTTGGACCTGTCGCACCTGGTGGTCCAGCAGCACCTTTCTCTCCTTTAGGTCCCACCAACCCCGGCATCCCTTTGTCTCCCTTATCACCCTTTTGACCTGACTGGCCCATTGGCCCCTGGGGGCCCTTATCACCCCTGGGGCCCCTTGGACCTGGTGGACCTGAAACATAATACCAGCAGATGAGTGTGTTAGAATGTACTGTTGCTGTTGAGATCTTAACATGTTTCACAAAGAAAACATTGCATTTATTTCTTGTACTTTGGTATTGGCACCAAAATTTAAAGCAGTTTACAAGATGATGTGAGAATCTATTACAGTTCAAACAGTTTAAACAGGTGTACAAAATGTTTTTTACAAATACCTACAATAATATTTAAATCTGCATGCCACAACATTCACATTTGAAGAAGTGTGTTATGTTCATGTTGTTCATGATAGAATTAAAATCAAACCAATAAATGATCTTATGATCGGAACATTTCTTTCACCATTTCCAGGATAGGCACCAAGCAGGTCTTCTATTCTTACCCTGCAGGATGGTGAAGTTGGTGATGAGCTGTGAGTGCTTGCTGTCCACCACCTTCATCTCCTCCATCACCATAGAGAGGTTGCTGACCTCTCTGTCCAACCTGGCTGCCAGCTCATCTTGCTGTGCACGCAGTTCTTTGCTATCTGCACTGGCCTCTGTCACACTACTGTTCAGCCCCAGTAACAGGTCTGAATGTCGCAACACTGTCTCAGCGCAGGACCTCAGGCCATTCAGGTCGGAGCTGATGGCACCGAGGAGCTGCGTGGCGAAGCTCACGTTTCCGGTCACACGGTCCATGTCGTTCTCATGTCTGTCTAACCGTGATTCCATCTCATCAAACTTAGATGAGGTGGTGTTATCGTGGTCTCTCTGGTGGTCCATCAGCTCATGCAGGCTCTGGCCATGGTCCTCATTGAGAGCGGAGGTGTTCTGGATCTGGCTGGCTAGTGTGCTGAGCTGAGCCCCCAAGTCATCCAGAGCTTCTCCATTGGAACGGGCCAAGGCTGAGTTATTGGCTGCCAAAACCTGGAGGTTCTGGACCTTTTCCTTCAGCCACTCTGTGTCAGCCCGGGTCTGCCTGGCTGTCTGCTGCAGACCCTGATAGTCATTCTTCAGTTTCTGCACCGCCTGGCCTGCGTCTTCGACCGTCTTCTGCAGCGTGCTGAGCTGATTGCGCTGCTGGGACTGGGTGATGTTTAGTGCACTGATACTAACCTGAGTCTGGCTCTGCACTTTCACCTGGCCCTGTATCTCTGACTGGAGCCGTGCAGTGTCTGTCTGGAGGTTGTCAATCATGCCACCGTAGGAGGCCAAGGTCTGGTTGACCCCATGCAGCGAGGCCTCGTTGCCTTTCATAAAACTCTGCAGGGAGACGTGGCCATTTTGCATGTCATCTCCTGTGATCTGAAGCTCATCCAGCACATCCCTGTTTCTGGTTGCCCTGAGGGCAATATCATTCAGTTGTTTCTGTAATGCCTCCAGATCGGACTTGAAAGTCTTGATGTCACTTGTGGCATTAACTGACTTCTCTCCTGCCTGATCATCTGAAAAGGTGACACACAAACATATCTATGTTACAGTGTTTCTCCATTGGTTTGGCTCATTTCTTGAAACAGAAATGACATTCTCAAAACAACATTGACAAATCTCCAAACCACTTGGCAATTGTTCACAAGAGAATTGAATTTCTCATTAATTTCATCAAATTGCAAATGTCTTAGTACATGTCTCAATGTCTCAGTACATCTTTGCAAATTATTAAGTACAGGTAGCCTACATTTAGCACAATTTCCAAGTGAATAGATCTTGTTGATCTAAACTGATTGTTGATTCTAAGTCTAATGGTTGTTCTCTCCAAAACGTGTCAGCGTCATTTCATTGTATAAGTCATCACATGCACAATAGTCTGTTCAATTGTCAAAATTAGTCAAGAACATAATACCATGAATCCCATATATGAATCTCTTGGAACATTTGATTAATTGATTACAGCAATTGACAGTCAGGTGAAACTAGAACTTGACTAACAAAGAAGTTTGACACATCTCAGATGACCAATCAGTTACCTGACAGGTGCTGTCCATTATTGTGAATGCTGCCAAACATGTATATATAGAGCTTGACCATGCAGGACCAGTACAATTTCTGAACATGGAGGCACTTGGCCAAGTAAATGAACAAGGGCAACTGCCTGCTCGAGGAAAAAGAAGAGGAAGAGGAAGAAGAAGAGGAGTAGGAGGAGGAGGAGGAGGAGGAGGAGGAGGAGGAGTAAGGGTGCATGGTGGTGGAATAGGGGGAAGAGGCCGAGGAGCACGAAGACACCATGCTGTCCCGGATGAAATTTGGGCCACAATTATAGACCATGTCATCAACCATGGCCTCACAATGGCGGAGGCAGTTTGCCAAGTGCAGCCTAATGTGCCTCGCTCTATAATCTCCTCCATCATTCAAACCTTTCGCAGGGAAAACAGGTATGCAGTCAGTCAATGATGGAATTATATGTTGTATAGGACAGGACACTGTGCATAGAGCAAGAAATATATTTATTTACTCATTTATTATTATTAATTGTGTGTGTGTGTGTTTGTGTGTGTGTGTGTGTGTGTGTGTGTGTGTGTGTGTGTGTGTGTGTGTGTGTGTGTGTGTGTGTGTGTGTGATAGGCCTACAGTAATATCTTACCTCAATGGGATGTTATGATACTAAAAATTAAGAAAAATATTGGAGAAAATAAACTATGGAATAGTTTTGATGATACAGTTTACAGTAGTATTCCAGTCACTGTGCAGTGATGCATTTGAATTGTGGTAAAGTTACTGTAAGTAAAACAACAATACAATTACATTGGTAACTCATTCTGTAAGGAATACATAAGGTATACATTATGAAAGGAGTGTTGTCCTTTGAATTCTATGTCTAGGATTGGATGACAACCTTGCACGGAATAAAAATGGTTACAATTTCCTTGGCAGTATGAGTGCAATGTGTGATGTCAAACCTGGGAGGCTACTCTTATCCTAAAATCAGTTTTATACACAATTGTATTCTGTTAGCCAGACAAAAAACAGTACAGTAACCGTTGTCAATGAAGGACTGGGCTAAGACTGAAAGGTAGACATGAGGGATATTTCAATGGTCCTCTGCCCTAGTGACAAAACATCTAAACATTTTGACTTGCAGTGCTTACACAATGCCAAAGGGACGAAGCATTTTGGGGGCACTGACTATTTAAATGAGTAAGAAATTTAGTTTTGACACATGAGTGAACTGTTTTGGGAGAGATATGAGCTTTTGCAGGTGAACCATGGTGTTGTGCTGAACCATGCAGGTTATTTTGGCAAAAGCACCAAGAGTGTTGAGAACGTCCGGTCTGTTTCAAGAAATGAGCCGAAGCAATTGAGAAGGATCTTTGCCATTTTGGTGGCACTGACTCTTTATATGGGAAAGGAATTTAGTTTTGAAGCATGAGTGAGCAGTTTTGGGAGAGAGATGAGCTTTTGCAAGTGAGCTATATTGTTGTGCTGAACTGTAAGACTGTTTTGCCAAATGATCTTAGAGTTTTGAGAATGTAATTTCTGTTTCAAGAAATGAGCCAAACCAATGGAGAAAAACTCTAATAGAAAATGTAAAAAAATAAAAATAAAATAAAAAACACAGCATTCAATTTTTGTTCACAGCTATTGTAGATTAAAACAATCCATATTTGATGTCTAATCTTATGTTAATGAGACTTACCTAGTTTCTTCAAGTCTGTCTCCACATCATTGATCTGGCCTCCATATTTCTGCATGCCCTCTGTGACACTGTCCATTCTCTCGACCACTGGCAAAACAGGGAAGAGAAGGTGTGAATAGATACGTACAGTATATACACATACAGGGGAAAAAGCAAAGTTGTTTGATAAGAGGAATCCTTATACAATCATCACATATACTAAGACACTGACAGGAAGTGCATGTCCTGTGGGACAGATAGATGGATAGATAGATAGATGGATAGATAGACTTTTTCAGATTAAGATTTAACATAAAAAACACTTGCAGATTAAACTACCAAAAGTATTTAAAGCAGTTAAAAGAAGCTCCACATCTACAAGCTACAACATTAAAATGTTGCTTACACAATAATCCATCAATAATGATAATCCAGTATAAAATAATACAACACTGACAGGAGCCATTGTTTTGTTGTTATGTTGTTGTTTGTTGATGTTATTTTACCTCAGAAAAGAATCTGAATATTTCTTCCACCACTTATAGATCAACCCCCTCAAACCTTAACGCGTAAACAGAGAATTTGCTAAGCTAAGCTGATGTGAACAGAAGAGGGTGCTGCTGTATTCATTCCTCTCAAGTCAATAACTGGAAACTCAAACAGCATTTCTGAACGCAGGATGTTGAACAGGGTACAAGTTTCCTATGTTTTCTTTTGTAACCGGGCAATCTGTTGATAAATACAAATGTAATTTTCAGAGTACATTCACAAATTCCACTTCAAGAGTATAAACAATGTCAAACACATGATGAATACCACAGTAGTACACTGTGTCTCTGGTTCCACTTTCTCTCTCCTCCTAACATCTGCAACAAGAGTCCGTCTCCTCTGCTCCACCGTTTGTTTTCTGTCAGTATGTGGGCGTCTAAAAACTGCACTGGAAAGCATCCTTAGCTTTCACTGTTATCATTCCAAAAGTGTCAAAAACACGAAACAATAACATGCACATGGGACAAACAACAACACATGGGCCCAGTTTCAAAGAGCTGTTGGTCAACTGCTGTGAGTATGCAGCTTGAGCCTCTATTTAATTCTGTATATGTTGATTTCTTTATCTTTTTGAGTACTGTACTTTAAAATACTGTATTAAAATGTATTTGTTACTCCCCTCCCCACACACACACACACAGTCCTGTATTGGAAAAACATTATGAGTTATATAAGGTCACTAATTTGAGTAAGGCTTATTGGCTGCCTATTGTGAAGTTATGAGCTGCAGTTACCCAACACGAGGCCCAGCACATTAATTCTGATCAATGCTGGAAACACCACCATTGCGTTTAACTTTTAGCAAAATGGGCCAATTTGGAGGGCCAAGACTAAGAAACATGTCGATTAGTACAGAAAACTGTATTTATGTTTGCTGGTAAGCTGTATGTTCTGTTTAAAGGGTGCAGAAGAGAGAAAAACAACAACACAGAAATACAGCCTTCACTGTTTTTTGCAAACTATTTTGGACACTTCCAGCCATTTGTGAGTCAACCTGTGGTTCATGAGACAACAAATTGCTACCAAGCCATAAAATCTCCTCTGGGTTGTTAAGCCAGCGTAGTCGCTGCATGGTCATCTGGTAGACATTAGAGCCAAACCACCAAAATCACATGGGATCTATGCAAACACAGACCCAAAGCTGGAAACCCAAAACAATCCTGACAGCACTTACAGGGAATGATTCAGATCTTAACTTGTTGACCATATTTTGAATAAAATCATTCCACAGTTGTCAGTTGGTTGAGCTGCATGGTTCACTAGGTTAAGGCACCCTTTTTTTTGGGGGGGGGGGCATTTCAGCCTTTAATGGAAAGAACAGCTAGATATGAAAGGGGGGAGAGAGGAGGGGATGACATGCAGGAAAATCTTCTCAGGTTGGAATCAAACCCCGGACCTTCTTCATCGAGGCATACACCTCTACATATGTACGCCTGCTCTACCAACTGAGCTAACCTGGCCACTGCTCAAGAATATTTTGACAGGTGTTCCATGATTTACTGGGGCCACAAATGGCTCGATGGTGTTTTAAGCCCCCAACGTCTCCTTCCAGGCAGCGCTGCAACTGTTGACTTCAAGGCACCTGACCCTAACCTTAACCTTAACCCTAACCCTAACCCTAACCATAACCATAACCATTGCCTAATCCTAGTACCTTTCAGGCAGCACTGCCTGTAAGGAGACGTTGGGTGCTTAAAACACAGATAAACCCACAAACGTGTAAGACTGAACAATACACAAAGTGCATTCCATATTGATGGCGCCTGAGATGTAGGAATTCCCTTCTGTTTCTATTCAACATCATTGCCCCAGCTTAAACAGGGAGAAAAGGCAAAAATGGGTTGCAGTAAGGACAATGTTGCAAAACAACTGTGTTTCTAATCTCAAGCTCTGGCCAATCTCTGAAAGATAACAATTCAGCGGAGAGTAAACAATGTACTTTGTCAAGGGAGTCTCTTCAAGTGGTAAATCTTAAGCTGAACTCTCTGACTTGGTTGGTTTTAGTTTTACATTCTGTTACAGTGATATGATCTTTTGACTTTCATCAAACCTCAGAGAGAAAGACAGAGAGAGAGGTTGCACATGGGGAAGTACAGGTAAGTAAAGGGAAATTCGATATTTCATGTATATACTGCATTCATTTGGGAATGATCTACAAACATCTATGTCTCCATGCTGAAAATAAGAACATCAAGACTTGAATTGACAATTCTACCAGGTGACTGTTTTGAAGTTAGTCTATTAATGCAAAATTAATTTTAGTTTTATCAAAAGAGACAAGATAACAAAACTAATAGTCTACAACTACGCTAGCAACTCTTGGGGCTGTACTTAGGCAAGTTGTGCTTTGAGCTAAATGCTAACGGCAGCATGATAAACATGCTTAAAATGACAAGATAGATAGATAGATAGATAGATAGATAGATAGATAGATAGATAGATAGATAGATAGATAGATAGATAGATAGATAGATAGATAGATAGATAGATAGAGTTTTATTGATCCCGAAAAATGGGAAATAACGGTGTTGCAGCAGCAAAATATCAGACACACATCACACATACAGAGTATACATTAAATAATAGGAAAAAATATACATGAAATAATAATTGAATACTACACGAGCAATATTTAAAATATTACAATTTGGAAATAAAATGTACAACTGTTAATGTGCAAGTTGGGGAGCAAAAATGTACAACTGTTTCACCAGTAATGATATGATGTAGATAAACCTATTGTGCAAGGTTGTGCAAGGTGCATTCAGTGTAGTTGTGATGTATATGAGTCTTATCTCACACTCAGTGATGAAGTGTTAAAAAGTTTAATTGCCTGTGGTAGGAATGATTTCCTGTAGCGGTCTGTGCGACATTGAAGCTGTCGGAGCCTATTAGAGAAGGTGCTCCTCTGTTGGACAATGTTAATAGGCTGATGTTTGACAGGTAATGTTTGCCATTGTCACAATCTTAGTTTAGCATGTTAGCATACTAACAAAATTGTCTACGTACCTTGTCTGTTTAGTCTGTTTTGTTTTGTCTGTTTTTAACCAAAACTGTAAAGCGTCTTTGAGTGTCTAGAAAAGTATTATATAAATGTATTAATATTATTATTATTATTATTAACAAAATTGTTACTTTTTACTGCAGGTTTTTGGTCTTAAACCATCGTTTTGGACAAATTCAAGGCTTTGACTTGATTATGGTGGTAGTTGTAAAGTCAGAACACACTATGGGTTTTAAACCTGCACTTGTTGTTGTCTTATTTGAGAAATTCTGTGTTAAATGTAAGGAATTGATTGTGAGACTTACCTTTGTATCCGAGGACAGCCACTGCTATGGTGAGCAGGGCACAGAGCACATAGAGCAGTGCAATGGCCGCCCTCAGTGCCCAGTCATTTTTACACTTGGTGCACTCCGTACCCTCCTGAATTCCTGCAATATACAACAGAAGTTCTGTCACAAATCTGTGTAGACTATGCAGTTAGTCTGCCTTATCCTAGTAACAAAGCAAACTGTTGAGAAGCAGTAGTAACTTAAATGTTGTGCAACTGGAGTAGGGAGTTAATAAAAAATACACCAAAGGTTTTCATTCAAAAATGAAATCACAAGGGGATTTTTTTCTTCATTTCATATCCAAGTTTAGTACTGCGTGTCTAAAGTGGGACACACTGTGCCTTTCTTCAGCCAAGTAGCAATCGAAAACATTTTCCCTCATGAATAAGAAGACTGAGTGTGAAACTTAAAAAACACTGAACATGTGTTCGCCATACGACAGAAACCGAAACAAAACAGTACCATTCCTCTTGTGTGTGTCATTTCTCGTTGCCATCCAAGCTAAAACCACGGTGCAGTGAAATCTCTGGTCATTCATGTCACAAATGTTCACTAGTCTTAACAAAACGTCCTGACAAACACCAACAAAATGTGATACAATGCTAAACATTACGCTATAGGCAGGATGTTTACTTAACTTCATTGGAACTGACCATGTAGCCTCTGGCAAGCAGAGTGAGAGGGCAGCTGGTGTATATTCACAACAGGCAATAAAGATCTTTCTTTCTTTAAATCATATTATGTAGAAAGGGGGGATTTCTGGAACCTGTAACACTATATCAGACAGGAAGGTTTTAAAATAAATAGCTCGAGCAAAAACAAAACGGTTTAAAATACAATTTTATTGTTGTAATATCAAACTTGTCTTAAAATCTGGGATATCCAAAATGTGACTTACAGGAAAACTATGGTTTATTGCAACATGGGTATTAGTTTCTCTCTGGCAATAGCTCTGTTCAATTGTCAAGAATTTTAAGCAAACTTTTGAAATGTAGCAACAAAAAGAAATGCGAATTAGGCTGGCAAACTGGTTTGGAGCGAATAAACATAGTTTCATAAGAAGTTGGCGCTATAGGCTCTAATCCGCCAGTAAACAGTGTAGAAGAAGCAGAGGTTGCTAACTGGAAACAAAACGAGTTGCTTTAGCCACCTTACCCATCTATGAGAGAAAAAGCAGAGAGGTCTTTGAGGAATTTGGTTTAATTAGGTAAGTTTTTGTCCGTGAGTATTGACCATGTTTCATGCTGCCTGGCGACTAAGACACGTTATTGGAATATCCGGGAACACGCCGACAGCAGAAACAGACGATCACTCCTGTGAGGTAAATGTTTCGCTACGTCAGAACTTATTTGGCAAATGCTCTTCCATATCCCATTGAGCGAATCAACTCTATTTCGATAAAGTCAAAAACCGCCTCAATCAAGCGTAAAAATGTTTTGCGCAATTGAGGAAGTTTTATTGAATTTTGCCATTTCCATCCAGCTTTACTAATGCAATATTTCAAAACGTGTATGAAACTATGTGAATGGAAACACGGCTAGTCAAGTATTGCTGAGATCTTGAAACAGGACCAGATTGCTAAAAATAGAAAGAAACACAAGCAGTCAGACAATCATACTAGTCGTAAACAAGCCAAGAGTTTAGCAAGATTCATTACTGTACCACTTTATTTGGAGGTTAAACCAAAAGTGAGCACACCCGAAATGTCAAAATCCCTCATTGCACAGAAAAACTGTGTGTACAACTATGGCAAGTACGGCAGGTAAAATAAAGTTGTTTTTTGTTTTCTCTTGGCTAATCTGGCAGTTTGGTTACAACCTGTGTGATCACCTGACTGATCATTTTACCATTTATGCATTGCTTTCAAATTCAAAAACATGCACTTGGCATTTTGGGTAGGTCTATTGTTTCCACTGGGAGAAACTACACAAATTGCCCAGCGGAACTGACATCTTCATATGACTTCAGAGTATCAGAGGCCTGTCTCTGTCCCTTTAAGTCATGTCACCCGTGATGGGACTGAATGTGTAGCCACAAGAGGCTCCATCCTTCCCAGTCAGGGGTGGGCCAGGACCACCAGAATCCCCAGTACCCCGGGGATTTGGCTTCTTGGCTTTGGACCCGTACATCTGTGCAAACATCGCGTCTGACCACCTCAAAGAGGCCCAGCGTTAGACCAAGACATGGATATGCAGGCCACTGTTGTCCTTATGTGTGCTGAGAGCCTCATGTTGGGAGCCAGTGTGGAGAGCTCCACCAGAGATCCCCCCACGCTGGTCCTGACCACATGCTGCTTAAAGGACAACATCGCACCATGTAAACAAGCAGCCGACCGTCTGCAGGTTCTGGGTCAAGAGCAGAGCGGGGGTGGTATTTCTGTGTTCATTAGAGTTTGAACGTGTTGGTAGTATCATACTGTATGTGTGTCCCTCATGCTTTCAGGGTCTCTGAGTTTCAATTACTTTTTCAGAGTCAAAACACTTTCACTCAGGCTTTTTCCATTCTACATGCTTCAACTTTTCTACAACCCCCCCACTATGAACATACAAGAACAGATTCTTCAAGTTATAATGCCTCCACATACCATTGTTTGCTAGACTGTATGTCAGATTGTGTGATTAAAAACAGAGCATGAATCTTAAAAGCAGCCTTGACATGACATTTTTTGTCATCTATCTGCAGTCTGAGACTGTGTTGATGACTGGACTTTGAGGTTCAGGTTTAAAAAAAAAAAGATGCTTAGAATATAAAAGACCAAATCTCTGGTTCTGCTGTATCAATTTAGCAAACTTTCCATTGTTTCCATCTGACATTCTTATAGGAGTGCAATACTAAATCGATAAAGTACTCTTTTAAGGCATTAAAAAATTGCAATAGGGGCAGCCTCTAGCTCACCCAGTAAGAGCGTTCGCCCCATGTTGTCTGAGTCCTGCAGCGGTGCAGGGTTCGAATCTGACCTGCTGCCCTTTGCTGCGTGTCATTCCCCCATCTCTCTCTCCCCCTTTCATATCTATCCACTTTCAAAAAACAAAGGCAAAAGCCAATAGATGGGAAAGACGTGATAATCAGTGAATTAATTATCTGTTCCTTAGTGGGGGGCAGCAATGGAAAATGCTCCATCACCTTTGGATTCTGACTTGGAACTTGGATGTTCAAGCTATCTGAACATAATGTGAAACATTTGTCTATGATGGTTAAATAATAACCAAAGATGAAAGTGCTTTAACTGTCAGGACTTAAACTTTAAAGTTTTTTGAGTTACCACCATCACATACTGTACTGTAGAACCTGGCAGAGACAGGTTACAAACCCAGATTTTCATGTTCTTACAGCAATGATGCTTTCCCTGAACTAACATGGAAATTCATTCTGGGAAGAGCAACCAGTAACTCTTTCCAGGGTCGCAATATTTTCCCACTGCTTGTCACTGAAGTGTTTTCTGTTCTCCTCTAAGGGATTTTGCTAAAGCAACAATTCTTACAGCGATGTGGCACACAGTCATGATGAAAAGCAAATGCTTCCAAGGTAGCTGCAGTATTCTGTTACACAGAATGCAGAAAGAAAACAAACTACTGGATTTCTATATTCACACTAGATGTGAGCCAAGTAGTTCTTTGATGACTTGCTTTGTCATAATTACATCCACAGAGGATGTTAAGGTATGTTAAGGTAATCATGGTAAAGTAAACATTTCTGAGACTGAACTCATACTGTTTATTATCCTGATGAGCATGCTACAGGAAAGTCTTGGACAATCAAAAGCATCATGTATAATCTTTTCAAATAAAATGAAATAAAAATAAAAGAAAATCAAGTAGAGCTTTCAAATCCAAAAGTCACCATAATTTCTTCTTTGCTTGTACTGCTTACTCAGTTTTGTGTTACAACCCCCCCATGATGTATCTCACTAGTCAGCGAGTGTGTCATGTTTAATATCCAAAGGGCCATTGAGACTTCTTGCTGTCTACGCATAAACTACCACAGTACATAAACATGCTGACACATACATGTCATGAGCTGACTGAAAACACATTGCTAAACTAAACGGCCCGGTACAGAACAGGCAAGTGTGTGTGTGTGTGTGTATGTGTGGGGGAGGAGGGAGCTTCTTAACCCTGTTGAGGGTTCGGAAGCTGGACGGCAGCCAGGACATCCCAATCAACAAGATGGAATCCAGCCAGGTTATCCCCAAGAGGTAAATAAATGCCAGAAAAGCCTAGAAAGAGCAGAGGTAACATGAAGAATACTGCATCTTACATATTATTACTGTCAAGTGAGAACCATGTATCTCCAGTTTGGGCCGTTCTTTTGTATTTACGCAATCATTTATGGGCTGATCTTATGGACCAAGACATAAATGAATACCTGTGAGCATTTATCTTCAAATTACTTTTTAGCTATGCTACCAATTTGGCTCTCGGGATGATTGTCCGTCAGTCGATCCACCACTTTGGTCCAGACTGACATTTCTCAACACTTACTTTTCTTTTTATCTGCTGTAAATTTCATTCAGGCCAGGACCTTTAACTGCAAATGATTTTGACGATGACAGCAAAGATGGTGGTCAGCCACTCAATGCCGGACAACTTGGCAAGGGGTTCAAATCATCGGGCACAATAGCCTGGTCTGGCCTGGCCCCAACACCGGCTTAGAGGGTGCAACATGGCATAGATGGGTGATGTTATTATACATCCACAAGTTGGACGGGCGTCACGGAAATCTCTGTCCATTATTTAGATGGCACAGGAACATCAGGGCACAACGGTGGCTATGCGGGTGCTTAAGAATTAGATTACCATAAAATTAGCTAAAGACATTCATGGTGTCCAGAGGATGAACACTAATTACTTTAGTGATCCCTTGAATTTTCCTCTAGTGCCCCCAATAGGTAATACATTTCACTTATCCAATAAAATCTACTAGAATGATTGTCATGACATTTGATACAGACTTTCATGTACCCCTCAGGATGAATTCTAATAGCTTTGGTGATCCCTAGCATCTAACACATAGTGCCATCATCAGATCAAAAATGTAATTTGTCTAATACTTTGGTTTATGACCAAATACCTACCAGACATTTCCACCATCCTCAGCTGTACTTTGTTAGCCTGACGTGGTCCTACTCAGATTCTAGTCAGAATGTCGACCTCGAATTTTGTGGGCGGGGCTAAATTCGGCTGGCATCCAGGCTAGTACTTTGTAGTAAAGGCTACTAAATATTAGCAAGCTAAACTAAGATATGAACACAGTAAACATAAAACCTAAACATCAGAAAATTAGCATTGTCAATGTGAGCATGTTAGCATGCTGACATTAACATTTAGCTCAAAGCACCACTGTACATCCTCACAGAGACTCTGAGTAATCTTGGTAAAATCCGTTTTGACAAAGAGACTATTTAAGAAACATTTAGATATCTCTAGAGCATCTACTGTAATTTATCTGACCAGTGGAAGAGCTGCACAAATCACTCATGCGAAGAATAAATTATCGTCAGTTGTGGTTCAGCTTTTTCATTAGCTGTCACCAGGGGCGATTCTAGGATCAGACCTTTAGGGGGGCTCAGCCCCTAATGAGAACGTGACATGGATACAGTGCCTTGCAAAAGTGTTACCCACCCCCTGCTAAATCAGTAATTTCATTAGCCTATAATCTCTGAGCTAACTACTGAACAACAATGTCAGCAAACGTTTTTTGACACTATGATTGAACTAAACCTGACACTGACTATAAGTCACAGTAATAATGACCAATTTGACACAATGTTCTAACATTCAGCAATTTTAGTTGCTTACGTTTCAATTTGGGTTCTAATCTGCGCCATGAAATTACCAACTTCTTCTCTGGGGACTACCAACGTTAAATTTCACAACCGCACTCCTGCTCTCCCTCTGACAGATTAGATAGAGACTCAGCCAAAGGCAGAAGTCTGGCACAACCACCTCCGATTGGCCAAACCTAAGTTGCTGTTAACCCTTTCCTTGACTGGGTTACAAGTGTGTAGCATTGGCGTCAGTGACAAAGGATATTAAAAGGGAATCAAGCCCTTTGAACCTGTCATTTTTTGTCCTTTGTCACTAACAGACAAGTTCGCAAACTCTCAATTGAAGCACTAAAATTTTTTTTTTTTAAAAGTTGTTTAATATTATAATTTTTAGGGGGGCTGAGATTAAATTTAGGGGGACTGAGCCCCCCTAAAAAGGGTCTAAAATCACCCATGGCTATCACGTTAATTCACAAAAAATGAGAAAAGAGGCAGAGAGAGAAAGATGGGGGCAGCCCAGTGTGGTGTCTGTATAACAGCTGTATTTCATTTGGACTCGGAGTCAGTCAAAGAAAAAACAAATCTCAACACTTATTCCATTATTCCATGTACCTGCCATTAGACTTGCCTGCATGCCCTGTCTCACTCCTGGCTGGCAGTGGAAACTTCCATGGCAACACAAAGAAAGCCTGTACAGACTAGAGCCTTTTTGTGTGAAGACCCTTTGTGCAGAGTGTTAATACTATGTTACATACAGTAACTGGGTGGCTACCACAGCCGAATAGGGTCACAAGCCAAAAACCAGTAGTCGCACAGACAGGCCATGCCTGTTTACACCACATGAATGGAGTCTTGCAGATTACAATGCTGCCAAATGCTGCATTATTTGGAGCATGTCACAGTATTCAGTATTTTACATGAAAAAAGTGAATTAATGAAACAAGACTAAGCATAATTTCACTAATTACGCTTCCCATTCATTGTCTATGTAAGCAGCCAGGCAATGCATTCTAGTAGCGTCGCGGCAACCTTCGAGAAGCGGGGAATCGAACTGCATGCTCCTCATTACCATAAAGTTGAGGTCCAGGCTACTTCCAGGGTTTAGTTTTGTTACTTCCTGTGTCCATGTTCTACACTTGAATTTAGGTAAATAAAGTGACTTAATTGATTTATGGTCTTCTCTTTTGCAATTCACTGCAATTCCGACAGATAAGACTGATGTAATTGTACTTATCTATCTTATAGTGCAACCTAGGCTTAAAGAACTGAGAGTGGTGCTTCTAACTTCATTCTTGAGACAATGCTGAACCTATAACTGAGCTAACAAGGTGTGCTGAGGTTGTGGTGTCCCCCTTTGGCCCTTATAGCTACCCCAGTATTAACAGTCGCCAACTGGAATGTTAGCAAGTAAACACTCTCGAACAGGGGAAGTTACCACTGAGACAAATTACTAAGACATTAGGGTCCTTGAGTTTTTTTTTCACTCGCTGCTAACAGGTTTGTGACACTTTAAATTGGGCTCCGGTACTCTAGAACATCTGGACCTTGTTACAGTGGAGCCAAATCAAAGGACGCATGCTAACATTTAATATATAATTCCTTCATGCCAAGCATCATCAGAATAACGGGCCAATTTCTTTTCTTTTTTACTTTGCCTTCTGTGTGCTATTTTGGGTGTTTTTATAAGAAACCTTGTCCATGACATCAATGATGAGTAAAGAGATCAGTGTTTTACAGCCGCCAGAGATCTGTACGCTGGCTGCATGTCTGAACAGGATGAGATGCCCTCATTAAAAATACTCACACATGCACAAAAATACACATTGCCTAAAGCTGAACAGTGTCTTTAAAGGGCTTAGCCACAGACTATATGATAAACACCATACTGTGATATATAGTACAATATGGACCGGCGGCTCTGGAAAACATCCTCTTCAGCATGCCATCATACCTTAAGTCTATATTGGCCTGCAATAAAATGTACTTAGGGACTGTACAAAAATCCCCCCTAATAATTTTTGGAAGGATTTCTTTAGGAGAGCATGGGAAGATCTTTTGAACTTTTTCCTCATCCCAGATACATTCTTCCTTTGTGAGATATATTTTGAAAGGTTGTTTTTTTAATCAAAGAGTTACATCACAAAGATTGCTTTGATTTATTTTTTTTATATTTAACGCTGTTGGGTTTCTTGAAAGAGCTGTCTCCAGCTATGTGAGTCAGGCATCATGTAACTGATTTGAGGAACAGTCATACATCTAATCATATACATATTAGTTAGTAGCATCTGATATAATTCATATATACAGTATTTTCATTAAGTGGAATCACAGGTGTTTCAACCATTCTGCAGCTGTAATAACCATTTACTGTGCAGCTCCTTATTGAAAAAAAAGAGGCTGGAATGGACTGTCAAAAAATTTGTAATGCCAGGGAGGGTCTTGCTTTTTACAAAATTTTGCATAAGATTCAACCACCCTCCCCAATAGTTTTTATCCTGTCCCTTAATTTATATTTTTTTCCTTTGCTGGAAATTGCAGTTTTTACATCTGGGTCAATTTGAATATGATTTGCTTTTAGAAAATTTGATATTCTTTGCTTTAAAAAAATCATTTTAACCTGCATATACAAGAGCCACTGCAATCTTGCCTATCACCACCTGCTTTTTATGCTTTAAATGCTTAAATATTATATTTTCTCTGCAAAGTTTATATAATGAGCAGTCTGCTGTTTTCTTCTTCAAAGTGCTAGAAAAACACAAACAGAGCCTATTGGTAGAGGAAACAGTTAGATGGCCTATTAAAACAGGGATTTAGATCCAATGAAGGAGAGAACATGGAGTTGATTAGATCTGGTTTTGTCATCCCATCTGTGCTTGGTTAGAAGAAGACAGACTGTGACAAATGGGTCCTATGTCGTAATCTCAAGAGACAGACTTTTAAAGCACGCAAGTGTGCCTCATAAACAAAGTTGGGCCACTGTATTAAGGATACTTTATGGGGCAGGATTGGATGTCAAAAAAGTCTTTGTGTTTCAGTCAGCAGTTTCCATCAAAGACTGAAATCCAGGTTCACTGTGTGTGTCTCCTGGTCTCACTGTGGATGGTGAGATTTGGAGAGAAATAGTTGGCAGTCACATCTGCTACCACAAGTTTCTGGAATGTGTTGTAGGTCCACCGTGAGCTGGCAAGCAGAGATGGCATTGGCAGGCAGGATTTTATATAGTTTTAGTGTAATTGAGAATTAATATTCCCTGGGAAAGCTGTAAAATGCAACTCAAATAGCACCTGCAACTACACTGTAAAAATTTATGTTTTTAAAGCGGGCATATGCAAGTATGTACACTTATGCAAACACACTAAGGACTTATTAACTTATGGTGAGCTTTATTTTAACTCAATAATTACACTTCTCTCATCACTTGTCATTCTAAATAATGATTATTTTACTTTTTATGTTATATGACTGTACTATAAAACTGGGCCTGAACCAGAAATCAGGAGAACCATTTAATCAGTCTTGTGCTGAGAAGACCATGCAACATAAATATTCCGTGGTTCTACTAAACATGGTCAGTCCATCCTGATAATCCATTATTAAACAAATGAAACAAGAGAAGAGAAGAAGAGTGAGGGTTGAAAATAGTAACACATTTAATTCCAAGCAGTTCTTACTATTATGTCCTACTAAATAATGTATATTATTTGCATTGCAACGTTTTCACCCCAATCTGAATTATTACATTTCCAACTAAAATGCAGAACATTTATAGTGAGAAAATGCACTCCTTCAAAACAGGCGTTTCAATTACCATCATACCATGAATTTAGAAAAACATGGAAGCCATAAACTAACTTTATTGGCCTAAGAGGAGAACTAAAGACCCCCTGGCTCCTCCTGCTCGTGTTCCAGTGTTGGCATGTTGGAATGAGGTAATTTTAAGTAAAACAGGACCATGTGATCCTCAGAGAGAGAGAGAGAGAGAGAGAGAGAGAGAGAGAGAGAGAGAGAGTGGGGGTTGATCCTCAATCATGTCAGTCACACTCACACCACATGAGCATCTTTTCTCTCGTCTTGAACTTATGACTTTCCCTAACCCTAACTAGGGGTTTACCCTGCACGTTAAAAAGTAACGCCAAGGGGTCCTGACCAAGCACATTGAAAATTACGCAAAAGGGGTACGAAGAGCGTCAAAAGTGATGCCTAGGGGTCCTGACCAAGCACGTTACCCAGGTTTGGCTCAAAAACCCAATCTCAATTATGAAAAGCACCTCTCCAATGTGAGAGGTCTTTAATAGCTAATATTGGGTTCCAAAGGCGCAGTGAGTGATGTAGTCTGCCAACACAAGAAATATGGTTATTATAGCAAAACCCACTTGGGAGATAGCACTGGCCACTTCAATGACAAAACCCACATTAGATATAAAATGGTTTCTGTCACTGGTTTAAGTCATTTACAGGGTTAGGCAAAGTGCACAAGACGGTCTAGTAAAGCACGAAGTTGCAGGATGTTGTACTTCTGAAACTTCCAAGAAGCACTGTGCTATGCTTCTGATTATAATTCTCATTATTTCTCAAGAACCCATTTTTGTCCAACTAATTTTCCTATTACCAAGAAAAACATGCAGCATTCTGTTTGTAAAATATGGATTGGAAGTGTGAGCAATATCAAACAAATCTATAATTGTAACCACAGTCTGGAGAAAGATTTTATTCATAATGGCTCCTACATTTAAGCCTCACAGAGAACTATCTGTGCCTTGGAAGAAATCTAAAAATCAGACGCAGTGAGATCAATCAAAAAGCCAGACTCTTCCTAATCTCTACCTCACCACAACAACATGAACACAAATAAACTGAGACATATTTTGTCATGCGGGTTAAGAATATATCAAACATTCATGTGGACCCAAAACCGCTGCTTTGGTGCCAAGTTGAACACTGGAGTTTACTCCGCAGAACATCTGTGCAGTTGGGATTTCGTGTGGTCACGCATGCTGGGTGGGCCCGCCTTGGAAGCACTTAAGATACTGAATCAGCAACAATCGGCACCCAGCCTGATGATCATCAGCCTGAGCTGAGTCTGTGCTGCACTCCATCCCATCACCGCACAACACTTTCAAGCTTCATTGCCCAGTAAAGCCGATAAAACCACACAGTGTGGACCGAGCCAGCCGTCCAGACAAGTCTGGCTTTACATTTGGGGTAAGATGCTGCCACAGAGAGGGTGGTCTAACTACCAGCTCAGGCCAGTGTAGCTGCACTATGGTCCATGTCGAAAGTTATGTAATGTATTATTAAACTCATTTTATCAAGAGATGCAGTATTCCAATTGTCCAAAGCACACAAAAAAACACATTTTCTCACTTATGCTGGTGCTACAGTCATGCAGACTGTTTAAATTGCATCTGCTAACGGTTTGGAGATATTACCTCTGAGATTTTTGTGGCTACCCAGTACAAAACATTGTGCTTTCAAAGCATTGAATAATTATCCTGGTTTAAGGCTTCTGAATTGCTGACCACATTTCCAAATGTTGAGTCATATCGATATGTTGCTGTGCTCATTGACAGCTGTTTCCACAATTGCAAAAAACAACTAATCACGTCATAATCCTAAGAATAAGTTGTCATCTGCTTGTGCCAGAGCCTGAAAAATAGTGAAAGAGAAATGGTCACAAGAATGGCAAATAGCTTGGATGTGACTGACACCGTATGCAGCTTGTTGTGAATCAATGTACAGAAATAACCTCTCTTCAATCAGCATATCTTAACTTACATGACACATGTTAAGATAACTGCTCCTAGCTATCGCTAACCACGTCAACTTAAAATTGTATCAAAAACGGCATACATGACACAATGTCAAACTTTAGTTTGGAAAAAGGACAATTTATTTAGATTATTAGGCTGATGAAAAAATGTATACGTTTAAGATTCAACTACAAAATCCATTTCCAGAAACAGTATCCCAATTAATCTGGCAATACATTCTCACTCCCATCTCGTAAAATACGGACGCTTGGTCAGGTGCCTTTGTCGTTGTTATTGATGCTAAAAGTCTCCTTTAGCGTCATATAACGCGCTTTAACTAAACGCGCTTGGTCGGGACTGTTGGCGTCCCTTTTGACGCAGTTAGGTTAAAAAATTTATAAAAAATTGCACCAAAACTACATATACTATACTTCAAGAAGTAAGTGAGAAAATCAGTTTTTGTTCAACGTGGGTGAATCAACACTGAACTATTGTACCAAATTACTTAACACTTAATCCTGCAGACATAAAAAGCTGCTATAAGTATGTTCAGGCAGACCGAGTCGTTCTGATATTTTCCTTTGCAGCAGACTTACAGATGTGAATATACAAACACATGCCTGACTTGAAACGGTCATCTGAAACACTTGAGAGCTCAACGGAAAAACTCTACATGGCTGGCTTCTTTGCACAACATGCAGACATTTTTCAGTATCTCCAGAAATATAAGTACTAAAGCATAAACAAGAAAACCAGTGATTGGTGTGCTGGTGTGGGGCCAACAAAATCACAGCCAGAGAAACAAACGCAGGCGGGTCTGAGAGTCGGATAGTGAGTAGCACTGTGACCCACAGCACAACAAAGAAAAATACACGTTTTTCATTCTAGCTTTCTGCAGTCTTTTCAAAGAGAGAAAGCAACGAGGTTGACGTTGGCCCTCTCTGGAGCCAAAAGACCTTCATTAAGTGTGTGTTACACTTAATGAAGGTCTTTAACTTTTTCAGCCTATCTGAGACTTGTTGACAGAAAATGGAGTCATACACTTCCAATACTTGCATGTGTTATTCTTGTGACTGAGCCAAAACCTGCTGGGTAAGAAGAGCTTAACAAACATCCATTATGTGAAAGAAGACACCCTATGAGATGTTAACGTATCCCTCGGGGACACGTAGCATGGAGTGGTTTGAAGAAGTGTGATGAGGTGGTTAGGCCGACTTCGGTCAAAACAACTATGGCTATATATAAAACCGTTTACTCTCCACTGCAACTCCACAACTGTCATGTGTTATATCTGAAATCCTTTTTCATTGACATATTGAGTTAATAGGAGCTCCTTCTCTAATCTCTGCATATCATTGTCTGTATGTGTTTAATAAGTGCCTTCTGTAAAGATAAGATGGAAGTCAATCCAGCTGTAGCTCATTGATCCACCAGCTTGATAGCAAATGGAGCCTTGCAGTAGTTGAAGCTGTTCCATATACCATCCTCATAGTATATGAAAATGTGCAATGTTTGATACCAGGCATTCCATAATAACTATTTGGCAGTCTTAGCTGAATACACCAATAATGACTGCACTGCATCTGTGCTGCTTCTTGTAAATGTAACTCCCTCTATCTTCCTCTCATATTTAGATTTATGTAGATGTATTTATATTTAAGTTTTTCTCAATATATGTTCATGTCAATTCAAATGTTGCCAAAAGGCTTGCTTAGGGACAGAAAGTATGGAATGGATAAGATATGGTTACAGTAGAGTTAGGGTGGTTGAGGTTAGCTAACTAAAATTATGGTTAGGGTTGAAAACAACCCCAACACCAATTGTTTGTCTGCAACAGAGCACATACTCTGGTCTCCTGTATGAAAGTAAGATGCACTCCAGGCCCATTCACCACCCTGGTATTCACACATGTACACACATACAAACTCTTAACACATATTTGTTATTTACTCCACTCAACTAAATAAAAACACTAAATGGAGAAAAGCGGATTGTCGAGGTAAAAAAACACCCCAATTCTCTACGATATGACTTTAACGACACATATACGTTGTGTGTGTTAATCATGACCATGCTCGTGAGAGAAAGGAGTGTGTGGGAACGCACCATTACTGTCAGTCACAGTACATAAAGGACACATTACTTACTGCACTGGTAACCAATGATGGCAGCAGACATAAATTATGCCTGACAGAAATGTCCAGGATCAACAGACCGTCCTCACCCAGAAAATGACGTTCAGGTCGATTGTGCAAGCTGCTTATAATGACTCATATTTACAATTGTCATAAGGTGGCAACCTCTAGTGGCTGTAGTAATTATCACGGGCAAACAAGAAAGTAAGGTAACAAAGTATAACAGTGCCAAACTACGCATATAAAGACAGGTTGGGTTGGTGGATGGGTCAAACACAAGACTTTTAAACAACCAACTTTTACGGACCAAAGTCTGTGATGTAGGTATGTCCATGATGTAGTTACGCTCTGATTTTAGTAGTTATTACATGACAAATTTTAAACCAATACCTGATGTTTTCCTAACCCTGAGTATTTTGTTGCCTAAACTTAACTAGTTCCATTTCACACGTCGTCAAGTGAAAACTGCCACTGCGGTCATGTGTTACAGTCATGTGTTCTGTTGTTTAGGTATGAGAATATGTTGAGATGAATGTAATTTGTAGGATACTGAGATACAAATGGTATTGTGCTCTTTAACAACTGAGGATGTAATAAAAGACTGAAAAAACAAACTGAAATACAAAAGAAAATGGCATTTTCCCTCTGAAGTACTTTTTTCCAGTTATATTTCATGATAAGTCAGTCTCATGTTTGGCTCTATGTACAGTTATATCCTAGCTGAAGACATGCTGACTTGCACTTGCACTCCATTGTGAGAACACATTCCTCTACTGACTAGTAAGAGGAGTTGCAGCAGACTTATTCTAATCACCGTCTGCATTTGAGTCATTATCAGCTTTGTTAAGCAAGGGACTGCTCTTCAGTGCAGGGTTTTTTAAGATGACCTGCAGTTGACCTACGCCTGTTCACACTCTCAGCAGAAGTCCTCATGGCATGCTGTACGCTGGGCCCTGCAGAGACGCAGTGATTTGTGTGGTGTCTGGGATGCATTCCCGCCTGCCTGTCATTGGTCAATCCGGGATTGACCAACCATCCTTTTGACCAGTCACAGACCGCTCCTGCAGATCTGCAGGTCTGGAATAAGATCAACAAGTCAACCCAGCAGTGCTCTGTGTTATTTTATCTGTCTCTCTTTTTGTTACCTTGTTGTTAAAGTCTACTTCTTTGTAATCCTGTAATGTTTTCTCCCTCTCTCATCCGACTCACTTCACTCTTTATTCAAAACACAAGCGAGTAATCTTTCATTAGGACGACAGAACACGAACTGCATGCATGTCCTGGAGGGGGTTGTAAGTAACAGGCAGGCATTCCGAAAACATTCTTTTCTGGTAATAAAGTCCCTGTAAATTAAAACCACTTGCTGTTGTGCTCCTAAAAATAAGTCGAGCAAGGAATGCTACTCCTCAGCCGAAAATAAAACTGTTGATAAATGCTTCCCCCTTGAATCAGAAAAAAATAAAGCATATTAATAAAGGCACAGAGGAACACCAAGTTGTAAAATCTGGAAATAAATACTTTTTTTGTTGAATCTTCTCCACTTGAGGTTGTATTTTGTTCTCTTTTTCCATCCCCCCTCTTCCCTCTTTTTCCTTGGCACATTGCTGACACAGCACAGCCCAAGCATAGACTCTGAAGGCCCACAATGTCTCACTCTCCACCTCTCTCTCTCTCTCAAAGTATATAGTTTTGGACTGAATAAACTTCCAGTATGGATACAGGAAGTGGATCAGCAACTTCTCAGGTTTGGACATACTCTCAGTGGGATAATAGACCTTTTGTGGAAAGCAGATGTCAAAATGAGTCAAGGACCTCATTCCTTTCCATACTGAGGACATACGAGAAGCATACAACTTATTTCTCTGCCAGCACACAAGTATGTTTGGAAGTCACAGACAGATGACATGTGAAGGGAGCAGGTCAATATTTGAAACATTTGAAAATACTGAAATTACTGTATTTCCTGCTGAGATGAGAAGATCGATACCACTCTCAGACATGAAGAGTGGTATTGATCTTATCATCTAACTCTCTAAACGAAAGCGAATAAGCATAATTCCTAAAATGTCAAACTACTCCTTTAAAAAAAACGTAATGAGCGGAGAAACAACAAATGCAGATGCTTCCATGCAGGATGCATAAGGGTCACTGAATGGTTCACCAGTTTCATCATGTTCTGTTATTTGAGAGGTTTCAAGTATTTGATACTCAACAGATACATTTTTTGGTGGAGTGTTCCTTTGACCCTTGCTCCTGTGCAGATGCTTAGTAGCCAGGGGTCAAGGAGCGAGAGTAAAAAGTACAGATGTTATGAATAAATATGTGTTCAATAAATCTTGTCTGAATCACACATTCTTGAAATCGGTTTTAAACACACACCTTCGGTGGTTAGGCAATAAGCTGTGTGCACATATGTATCATGTCGACACAATGTGGACTCCTACTGCACTCACACTTCCTGACATACGACTGTTGGGTGTTTGGATGACACACATACTCTAAAACACCTCTTAAACCAAAGTGTCCACTGTGACCCTTTTCTCCTCTAAGTGTTGAAACATGATCTCTGTTCTGGGACAGAAGCAGGAGAATGTTATCAGGAGACACAAATACATCACACTGAAGTTATGGTTCTTCAAAGCTATCTATATATCTATCTAATAAAGGCACTAAGGCAGGAGTCGCTCCGGCGCCGGCGGGCAGCATTCCATCAAACCTGCATGCTCAAAAGAACAAAGGATGTCACACGCAGCACGTGTGACATATAATAATAAACATGGAAGCAACTGTGTACTATTGCGCGGTGGGACGTTCAGAGTGGCAAAGATGTTCACAAAAGTATTACAAGTATAACCAAATTTGGGAAATTGTAGTGACAAATGTATCGTCGCTATCTAATTATGTATGTCATCTTCCAACGTAGGCCGACAGCTCGTGGGGTGAGTAATGGAAAAAAGTACCAAATGGTTGTACAGAAAGCTTCGTTATTTTTTTCAAAGGATTATTTTTTGGGCTTTTCTGCCTTTAATTGATAAGACAGCTAGGTGAGAAAGGGAGGGGGAAGACATGCAGGAAATCGTCACAGGTCGGACTCAAACCCTGGACCTCTGCGTCGAGGCATAAGCCTCCCAGTACACGTGTGCCTGCTCTACCCACTGAGCCAACCCGGCCACATGTTTACTTGTTCTTTGATCAGATATTGCCTGATTTCAATTTGAAATCAATTGTGCAACAATTAAGACAACATTAAACATCCATGCATTTAAGAGAGAGATATGGCTTGTTTTGTTACACTGTTCCTATAAAAAAAAAGGTACTAATGTGGCCAGGATAGCCAGGAGGTTCATTCCTCGACGCAGAAGGTCCAGGGTTCAAGTCTGCCCTGGGACGATTTCCTGCATGTCTTCTCCCTCTCTCTCCCCCTTTCATTGCTTTCCTATCATTAAGGTGGAAATGCCCAGTAAAAATAATCTTTAAAAAAAATGTACTAAGGTGTTAATACCAACATTTAAAAGTTAATTACATAATACCGTGGGCTAGACTGGGTAAACCCAGCCCGATCTGCCGGCGATTTGATTTTGCCCTGCAGCTCAGGCTGGAAACCTGTACGTTTAGTAGGGGTGTGACGAGACGCTTACTCCACGAGACGAGACACATCACGAGATTGGGTTCACGAAAACGAGACGAGACGAGACTTTAAAATTTTTTTTAAAGAAATCCTCAATGATGAAATATATGAATGGAAAACTGAAAACTGAAAAATCACAAAATGCAAAACAATTTAGGTGCATTTTGAAATCAACTATTAATGATGAATGTTATTTAACTTTTTTTTTTACTATTTTAATGAATTATATGCAGTAAAGGACGTGCAAACACTGCAAAATGTTTTGTATAAACTCTACCAACTGGCTTCTGCCCTGTACAATTTCACATGAGAAATCTAACTAAAATGGCCTCATATCAGCTGCAATGAAAACGCCTATGTCCCTCGTTATTGCCGTGGCTCTTGCACTTACCGGTGGCAGAGATGCAAAGGCTTTTAGAGTTGTTTGCCCTTTTAATGTTTTCGTCGCGGGTGCGGTAGTTAGTAGAGAGCTGTGGTGGTGCTGTAAGTGTTTTTGCATAGTGCTCGTGTTAGCCGCGGTATACGGCATTTTTTTCTTACAATGTTTACATATTGTGTTCGTCTTGTCTGTCACTCTTTCGCCGTTTATTATTTCCGCAGGAAAACCAAAATGTTGCCACACAAATGATTTAAAAGTGGCAGGGGGATCTTCAATAGTAATTTCACGCTCCATCACGCTGACATCACATCGCCTCACGAGACAACTTTTCACCTCGACGAGAAATCTCGTCAAGTTTTAATCTCGCGAGATCTCGTAAAACGAGATCTCGTCACACCCTAACGTTTAGCTATCCTGCTTCCATTACAAATTTGCGGGAACCAATCACAAACTGGCTTATCCATCTGGCACGCTATTGCCGGGTTTAAACGATGCTGATAGAGAAGCCACCAAGCAGCTTTTTGTTTACATTCAACAAGCCGGCCACCGAAGCGTAGCACTCCATGCCAGCAACCCGTTGATGCCGCTGTCGCTGCTACGTCACCCGGATCGTTGGTCTGATTGGTTGAAGGACTATCCAGTTGCGTACAGAGTCATTTGAACTTTGCCCGTTGATTACGCCTCTTGTGCAGTAGAAAATACAGAGCAGACTCTCCAGACTAATGTTCAATCTTAAAAGATTGAGCTTGGTCTGGTGATAGCCAGACTAACCCTGGGCCCCAATTTTCTTATTGACCATTGATGCATAAACCTAACGGTCTTTTAAGACACAGTTTAACACATCAGGCAAAAACCTTGGACTAGTTTTCAAAAGTAGGTTTTGCATATTTTGATAAAATCTTACTTGGTGAAAATGACTGTGGCTTGTGTCAGTAGAGCGGCTTGAACTCAAGGAATGTGTTAACGTGACATTTTTAAACGTGCTACACACAGCTGTGCTACCAACATCTGGCCAATGGGTATCGTTTTTTATTGCCTGATGAGTGAGTGAGATAATGAATCCGTCTGGAAAATTTGGATCTGAGAAACAGAAGAAAAGGAAATCAGCAGAACCATTCTTGAGATTTTCTTGGTTTTGGACCAATTTATTATGTGTAGTTTTGTGCCAAGAGCATAGAAAAGTACACTCAAACGCTGATAAGGTTGCAAAGTCAGTCGACTGGTCAGGAACACCCAGGATGCTGCGGTTTTCCTTTCCATGTACACCACTGCTGTTATAACAGAGAACTAAAAATGAAAGCAGCAGGCAAAAATAAATGAGTTTCTTGGAAATGAGGTGTGGTCTTCTTTCAGCCTTGTGGATTATTGTAAATGGATTACAGCCATGAAAAATACTGTATTTAAAGAAAATATTCTTAATGCAATCATTTGTAGAATTCACATCACTGATGTGCCATTAGGGATGTAAACCAGTGAAGGTGGTCCTTTAAGTTCACAGCTTGAAGTCAAGAAGTCCATTAATACTCACCAAACCTCTTATAACCAAAGGACTGCACCTCCTCCTCATCAGCAAAGTCGTCTAGAGGGAGAACACAATGAATTAATTACAAATTAAAGATACAATGAGCTATGGAACTAGTCATATTGCATTTAAACATTACAAAAACAGAGAGACTAGGGCACTACTTTATATTATTACATCTACTGAAAATAATTAAAAAAGACTAATTTGACTAACTTAACTTGATAAGTCTCAGTTGTCTTTACTTATATATGTTACAATACAAAATCCAATCGGAGAAGCTCTTGGCACAACACGTATACATGGACAGAGCTATACCAAAAACCAAGTAACATTACATTCACTCAGCCGTAAACAGTGTATCCCAAAGTCGTACAGAATGACGTATAACCACGCCACTGTGGAGGAGGCAAAACAACCTTGTGTAACCCTTGGTCCAGACTCTTTACCATGGGAGTCAGGAACATCTACAACGCCTTTGGTCTTCTCTTAACCTCCAGACACTCAGAACAAAGCCTCGCAACATTAAACATGCCAAGGGTGAAGGACTTCTAAAATATTACTAGAACACTTAGACACAAAAACTCTGAAGTCAAGGGCCACTAACAAGCTTTTTCCAGAGCTCTCACAGTCTTCATCACCAGATGAAGGTTGCTCAGTTTTCTGCAAACTCAGCAAACTTTTTCCGCTGATGGAGAATGCTGTTGGAAGCTCCAGTAAAGCAGTTAAGTGGAACTTGACCTTAGAAACGGTAGTTGGATAAAAAATAGATCACGGATGAACATTCACAATCAATTTCAATCCTATTAGTCTTATTTAGTCATTTTTAAATATCTATTTTTCAAAGCTTTTATGGCCTCGATGATAGAGAATTTGTTTCATCCCTGTGTTACAGTCCACCGAAGCTATTCTTTGTGCAGTCAGTGCTTAATAGTAAACATACAATACACCCTGCCCTGATCAGATTAGCTCAGCTCTTTAAAGTAAAGTAAAGCTTTTCTTTCACTTTTGGGATTACTCCCATCTCCCATGACCTGACATGCTGTGAATGTCTCCTTTCAAGCAGCTCTTGCATCTGTGGGAAAGCTTGTTTTTCTGTGTCACCATCCATGGCCAGTGAAAATTAAGTAGGAGAACATGTCCCAAACATCTTCAGAAAAAAATACTCTTCATCTAAAATTCCAAAAGCAATGAGGTGTGGCGATTTGAGAGCAATGGCTGTCCATCAGAGAAATATAGAATGGTTCCTTATAGTGAAAACTGGTGAATGAAAAACGCTGATGGGACATTATCTTATATGAG
The DNA here is from genome assembly GCF_010015445.1 of Perca fluviatilis. NCBI lineage: Eukaryota > Metazoa > Chordata > Actinopteri > Perciformes > Percidae > Perca > Perca fluviatilis. The sequence goes on from NC_053122.1 coordinate 19,213,322, forward strand.
GTGTATTGCATGCCACTTCTTGAGTTTAATATGTTCAGAAATGACTGTTATGGGGTTTAAAAGTGCAAGAAATAACTGACTTTTGAGCAGACATCTCATGACGGAGAGCAGAGCGAGATGAAGTGACAAGAACAATCTAAACAGTTGTAAATAATTTGAAACCACATCTTACTTGAGGAATTTGCCTTTCCAAATACCCCCAGTACTCTGTTTCCTGTTTGTGAAACTTTCCAAGCAACATGATTGTGTCCTATTACAATGTTACCGTAAGTATGTTTGGCTTTTAAAGAGCAATTCGGGGAAATGGAGTTCATAGCATTTTGCCCATGGGGTTGAAACTGGACTGGATTTCAGAATAGAAACTCAGTGTGTGAGTATTTTGGGATGAATATTGCTGTATGGGGCCATGATACATAAGAATGATTGCTCAACATCACAGGAACAGATCCCAGTGAGCACTGGGTTATTTTGCAGGTCAGGTCAAGGATAGCTCAAGCATCATGGTTAAAACTGGGTTACACATAACTATTAAACTGTTAAACAGCATTTTAATGAAAATATTTCAAGATATAGTTAGCACCTGCTTCATTTGGAATATAGTTATCGAAATGCTGTTGAAACAATAGTCATTTTATAATCTATAATATAATCTTATATCTTATAACTAGAACGCTCCCCTTCTAACCAAATTTAGCTCGGCTTTAACCTAGACATCTTTTGGCCAGCAAATAAGTGCTCACTGGGATTGATGACATACCACAATATAATTTTATGAAAATGGAAAATGACACTAACTATCATGCATTCCTGCACCTTGTAACATGCTAGTGTTCGTATCTGTACTGAGTATTAGTCAATAATCAAAACCAAACAAGCTTGACATCAGAAGGCCACTGATGCGCCACAGGAAAAAACTGGATGCAGGCAAAAGAAGTCCATTGTTCATACATGAAGTTTTTGCAGTTTGACAAACAATTCTTATAACAAAGTTCTCTTCTTGGGTTTTCTGTAGCTTTTAACCACATCTCATGGCCTTCATCTGTGGATGAGTAAATTCCGTCCACTGATGAAGGCCTGAAGTTCCAGAAAAAAAAACAAGTTAAGTGGACTTTGTGACAAGACGTTTTTCTTGTGGTTTATCTATCCACACCAATTATGCAAACAAAAAATAAAGAAAACATTATCCCTACTTCTGTAGCTCAGTTTAAAGACAATAGACCCTCCAGGTGCATGCTGGTCCTACAGTATACCTGCCTACTTATATTGTATGTATACTTATATTCTCATTTATTAGGAAACCCCATTACCTGTAGCCAAAGCAACAGCTATTCTTATATAAAGATATATACAGTGCTGCCAGATTCTTATCAAACAAAATAAATAACTATAACAAGAAAACTAGAAATCTAGAATAAATCGAATCCACAAAAGAAATAAAAGCTCCCACTACTGTCCTCTGAAAACTTAAACATAATGGTGATTATGTTAAATCCCAGTGCCTCTCAATGCAATTACAGTAGCAACAGGAAGGGGCCAACATGGCAGTCACATCACAGATTACTCTGAGAGCTGAGAGTTGTTCGTATTCCTTCCCACAATGCAGAACTTTGTATTAGTATTCTAAGGCGGACCGCAAGGTGGCAGGAGTCGTGTAGTGTTTATATGTAAGGGACCAGAGCTTGCTGACCTACGAAGGGCCTTTGTGAGTGGGTGAGAATGTCAGGCAATTTAGCAAACACCGGGTCACCACATTAGAATCACATCTGGGCAAACTTAAAATAAATGAAATTCATGATTTGTTAACCACTGACCACCATGACCCATGCACTTTTGGGTCTCCATGTAATGTGGTCAAAGTCAGCAAGTCATTGGATTAAGGGTCCGGGTGAGCATGCGCGCGGAGTTGTACCACATTAAAGCGCTCATGCACGGGAGTTAAACCCGTTTTCTTTAGTGCTCTTTGTTTCTTTAAACCAAGACACACTTTGACCTAACGCGTTCAAGCGCAAGACAAAAGTAAAAGAAAGCACTTTAAAAGTAAAAATTTAAATATTTAATTACTAACACAAAGTGACTATACGGACTTGGTGAAGGTATAATCATGTTTTTTTGGCTTTGTTGTGAATTTTCAGTTATTGTAGGTTAGTGTTTGATGTGCAGCAACAGCCAGATGCAAAACAATCCCATGCAGAGTCCCCTAATTGAAACCAGATGTCAGACGCGAGTTGTAGCCCACGCATTCCTCACGTCCCTGTCTCAGAGAAAGAGGCAGAAAAGTGACAAAGAAAGTGCTAGAGGAATGTTGTGCAAGCAGAAAATGGACCAAGTGATCATAAACGAAACCGCGGCGTGCGCTTCAGTTAATTTTTGTTAAATAATTGTTTTTGCATGCCTCTGAATGAGCCTACCTTTCATTGTGCTTTACAGGACTCTACCGTTGTGAAGCTGTTGTTTGAAGTCACATCCACAGCATCGCAATGGTATTTGCCCCAAAGTTCCCTTTGAGCGCACAGCGCCTTGGACATTCGAGTATGCCAATATCCAATGTTTTTGTAGTAGTAAGAAATAAGAATTCAAAGTTCCATCCGTGACTCTTTACACTGGGGACGATCTCCTACAGCGCAGGTAACTTCAGTGTCGCAGCTCAGTTGGTGCAGCAAAAAGAGGAATGAACTTTGTTGCAAGTAGAGAATGCAAGTAGGAGTTACAAGAGCAAGAGAAAAAAGTATCTTCTTATTTATCTGGTAGTTTGGAAAGATGCTGAGGTGAGGTGTATCTTAGTCCAGCCCAGCACTCTGGTGGTACCCGCAGCAGTAACCGGAGAAACTCTAAAAGTGAAGGAATCCAAACGTGAGAGGAAGTGGTGCGCCCGTAGGGCTGCTAGGAGAAACAACGTGTTCCCGCATCTGTGCGCACCGTCTGCACCCGTGTGTGTGTGTGTGTGTGTGTGTGTGTGTGTGTGTGTGTGTGTGTGTGTGTGTGTGTGTGTGTGCGCGCGCGTGCGTGAGGGGGTGGTGGGGGGGGGGTCAAGTGTGGCCAGTATCCCCCGGTCCCCCTAGCTGTGGCAAATATTTTCATACATTTTTAACCCCACCTTGAGGGAAATCATTGATGTGCCGTGATAAATAAAATGTAGGTTAACAGTGAATGAGTATTCTTGTGTTTATTGTTAGTATTGTAAATATCTTTTATGTAACCAAACCTATAGAGCGTTGGTGGTATGTAACACTTGTGCTTAATATATTTGGTACACCTAAAATTATTTGAAATGGAACCGCCACTGGTTCGGTGGTTTCGAAAATGTTTCTGTCTTGGTAACTATTTTCATACAAAATGGGCTATTTTTATATGGAAATTCGTCTAATTTAAGGTTGTATTTTAATATCCATCCATCCATCTTCTTCCGCTTATCCGGTGTCGGGTCGCGACTATATGTATGTATTTTAATATGTTATTATCTAAAAATAACGTAATGACTTATACATGAATGTCAACTCCCACTACAAAATTTTGCAATATGTAAAAATGGAGAAACTCATTGGGCCTCATTCACCAACCGTTCTTACGAAGAAATGTGTTCTTAAACCCTTCTTACGCACTTTTTACGAAGATTCTGGCATGCACTAATGTTTTCTTAACTTGGGTTTGTTCTTAGCTAAGAACAAAATCTACGAACACTGAAAAGCACTCTTACGCACATTTGAGTTATGACAATTTGCTCCAAATGATTGGTTACTGCATTTTATTTAATTCTACAGTCGTTTACAATGATAGCATTGTACTGTAATGTATTTCTGATCATTTGTTGAAAAAAAAATCATATTATGCAAAAAAACACTAACACTGCAATTTACATAAGCAATTAAACTGATTAAATCCTGCGTTATTTGGTGATGGATCGCTATTTATATGGCCAAAATGCAGTGGTAGAATGTAACAAAGTACAAATTCTTCGTAACTGTACTTAAGTACATTTGTCACGTATCTGTACTTTACTTAAGTAGACTCAATAGTGCATAGTCAACTAACTCTACAGCGTCGTTAACTTCTCCGCCAGGCTGCGTAAGACGCGTTCATATCTTATTTATTTGGCTGGACCTCTTCACATCTCCTCATTTGCGCTGCTTCACACACTTTATTTGCTTACTTGCATGGTTAAAGAAAATAAAATACATCCATGAATAAAACCAACCGCATTCCGATTCTAACAACACATTTCCGTTTTATACTGGTTAGGATAGGAACTTCTTATAAAAGCCAGGCCTTGTTTGTGGTAGTGGACATCTTCTACTTTTACTAAAGTAAATATGTCTTTGGTTATTTGTACTTTTATTTAAGTACTGAGATTCAGTAGGCTACTTCCTCCACCGCGGCTCCGACCATCTCTAACGCAGTCTCCCAGGAGGCGTTTTCTTATGCTAATTAGAAACAACTGGCACGCGCTTTCAGTTACGAACACGTGGGATTCATCAATCCTAAGAACACAGGTGCGAACAATTCTGCTGTTTAAGAACACGTCATGAATCCGACGTAGACTTTTCTTAGGAACCTTCTTAAGAACATATATTTAAGAGAAAACTTAGGAAGATATTGGTGAATGAGGCCCTTTGAGCCTGCACCACAGGTCTACATTAATTAATATGTTTTGCCACGTGGAGGCAGCAACAGGCTGTAAAGTGGACATGAGGAATGTGTTATATACCTATTTACACATCCATCAGACAGGGAGCATCATCATTCATTTACAGTCGTGTTTCTGGCCAGCTGATAAATATCAGTCCAACATTCAATCTCTTTTAGCTCTGTTTTGTTTTTGTCTCTACCAGCTCCTGGGGGAAATGGCTGTCTCTTTAGCTGCAAACGCTCCACTATGTTAACCGGCTAAACGCTAACTGTGTCTTGTCTGCTGTTTGGTGCTGGGCATGTAGTGTACAGTGGGTTTTTGGTGAGCTTTTTCAATGAAAACAGCATGCTTCGGCTAAAAACACTGATAAGAGTGGTGGACCTGAACCAAAACAGCAAAGTCGTGGGCCATAAAACCAAAATAATGAGCTGAACATTTTTAAATTCTACAGCCGCGGGTAGTAATTATCTGTAGGTTTGTCAATACAAGTGCCACTATTCACATTGCACGTATTCACATAATGTATTGTTATACAAAAGCATTAATTATAGCAGCTTTTAATACAAATGGACTGGAAACAGTGATGTCCACAGAAGACAATAACACAAAATCCAAAGTAGGATTTAACATCTGCTGTTTGTTAACCATGACGTTGGCTGAAAGGCAAAACATGGCTCATGCAGTTACTCTTTTCAATTGGAGTTTCCAATCCTCACACGCTTGTTGCATGCTCATTATTGTATATTATTTTCAGACTGAGGAAAGATCTAATCCACATCCCCCTTTGAGCTTTGCTGTTGAACGAGCTACAATAAGACATCATTCACACCAAACCTGTTTCCTCAAACAAAACTCAACCCAGCTCTCAGCCCTGTTGGTTCCCAGCCGTTAACCGTTTCATCCATTATACCTCAGGTTTCTGTGTAACAGTTTAGCGCCTGCACCTGTTTATCTCTTTAGTTTAGGGCTCCATGCTTTGATCAGTACCACAAAACTTTACACAAGACCACATCGTGAGCCGGTTATATAGACCTGCTGCTTCACCTTGAAGTTTATAAATCACTCAAAAAATTCAAAATTGCACTTTTAGAGATGAGCGAACATCAGATTAACAAAAAATAGATTTCTCCTGAATCAATTCCTAAAGTTTTTTGGGGATTTCACCTTTATTGCCCAATGATTGCGTGCATGCAGCCTCAGACCTTTTTATTGTCAACTGTTTTACGTTTAGGTCAGCTACAGGAGAACATGGGAAAAATGTTTCTCCCTGTAGTGTTATAGGAACCAGGTGTTGAAGGTGTCAGCAAGGCTGCAGAATGAGCTGAAACGCTGGCTGTTTTTGATTATTATCCAGCGAGGACCCTATTTTCTGGGTCAAAGCATGCAAAGAGGGCACATTTTTGAGGTAGATGGGGCACCAGTGAAGATATGGGGACAGAGGAACCCTTTCACCCCTCACATTCCAGAAGTGGAGATGCTAAACAGCTTGCTATTAAGAGGAATGTTTCCTTATACTAAAAATAATCTGGATTCACATCTGGGTATAGATCTAAAAATAGCTGGTGGTAATTTATACATGACAGACTAACGTTACCAATCACAAATATGGGTTGGTTGCATACTTACAGGATTAGAGAATTACTACAAGGTTCACCATAATAATTCCACACTGACAAATTCTCTATCTATCAAATACGAGAAATCCTATGCGTGTGCGTGTGTGTGTTGCATCAAGGATTTCCCACTGCGGGATAATTTAAGAGCTGATGTCAGTGCACCCAAAGGGCCCTGCCCACCACAGTTTATAGACATATTAATATAACTATTTGTGTGTATCATGAACATTTCCAATACATTTTTGCACAAAGTAAACAGCTCTTTTTACCAGGTTTAATCAATAGTAGCTAATTTTACTTAAAACAAATATATTGAGTCTTTTATTCATCTTTAACAGAAATATATTTGGCAGAAATCGTAACTGTTATGAAAGACAGTATGACAAATATCTAATTTATTTCCCTCCTCTGGTATACAATTGAACCTTTCTGTATTTTAATCAAATGATAATAAGTGTAGAGAGAGGTTATTGGCTTCTGTACTGGTTTTGTGTGACATGTTACCACATATCAAATCAAGAATGTTTCCTAGTGTGAACAGTAGCCTATGTCTGACATAAGTAAGCAATCTCTTGCGCAAAACAAACCTCTGTGGCAGCATGTTAATGCTGGATTAACGGGCATCGACATCATGCAAAGACTGTAATGGGATGAAGCTCAAGTGGAAAGAGCACAAATAGACCTGGTCAGGTCAATATAAACTTCACGCCTACTGTCCACACAGAGCTCTTTGTTTATACCTGCCAGTGGAGAAGCACCTTCAGTCATCTACTGGTAAGTTTATACTGTATGTTGTGATGGTCACTTTAGGCCCTTTTATTGGATTTAAATTGAGTTGAATTGAATATTGTATTAGTATCAGGATATATTCTTAGGATAAGGTGTTATAATAGTGAATATTAGTTTGATAAATTCATGTTTTATCATTTGAACTGCTCTTTATGTTTCCTTGCTACTTTAAAGTGATACTTTGGATTAAGATTATGATGTCTACTGTAACATCAGTCTCATCAATTTGTGCCCCTTTACATTTATTTATAATATACATTTATGTATCCATTATATGTGCCCGTTAGAAACAACAGCTAGATATGCTGTGAGTAGGCGATAATAGAGCTGATTGTACCAGCAGCTTAAACCCATCCAGTACATCCCCATTTACTGTAAATCCTTGCTGGATGCCAACTTGTGTAACTCCTTGTGTGGCTGAACTGGGGCAGGTGAGTTTCGCTTGTTTACTGGTTACCAAATTAACATGAAAACACAATATGATATCAGCTTTTGTGACATGATGGAGCCTCAGCTCCTGACACAGCAGATGGTCCAGACATAAACACAGCTTGCCAAGTTTTAGTGAGCCCTATGATGTATCTAATGCCTCTCACCCCCTGCTGTTGACCTCTTAATGGTAACGCTTAAAGTACAAAACAAGAGCAAGGCTGTTATCAGTCAGTCTAATAAATAACAGAGTCCACTGAAGAAGGAAAGAAAGGAATCCTAGTTTTCTCAGTCTTTGTAAGCGGTTTTGGTGTTTAGCAATATGTCAATTGTCACTTTTTTATAATGTCTTTGTATAAAGGGAATAATATAAACTTCCTATAAATGCTCTGGTTACACAATTGTATATTCATGCAAAACCCAATAACCAAAGTTTAAAAAAAGAAAGAGAAATCCTTTAAAGTATTTGTGTAGTTCAAATTGTGCAGCAAAGCATTTCAAAGAATAAGATGTAGTATGACATAGGACTGTAACATAATCTGTAACTACGTACTCTAGCTGCCTAAATATTCTCTCATATTCAACACCCTTAAGCCACAGAAGCCTGTTTAAAAATTCAAAATCTGATTTGATTTTTTGTATGTAGCTACTGCACATAGACTATTGAAGGTTTTGTTGAAACACATCTTTTGTAGTCTAACCAACTAAAATGAACAGTCCCTGCTCCAGTTATTATCTAACATCTAAGTATTAGGAACATACGACTGTAGTTTTTTTAAGTCCAGACAGATGTGTAGCACCGCCAAGTGGCAGACCTACTTATGACCATGTACAGTAGGATTGTTGATGTTCAATCATGCTCAGGCTCAAATCCTATTAGCTTCCTGGATCAGATTAGCTAGCACCTGTTGGTTTTCTTTCCATATTGAAATAAGGTAAATGTGTTCTGTACCTGTCATAACCTCACCTGTCGTGTCCTTTCAGACTGAGTTTTTTACCTTCTAAGACACTGAGCTCAAGAATGAAGCTTCTGCTCGGTTTGGTTGTTCTGGTGGTGACGCTGGGGGTCCTTTACTCTGCCCCAGAGGATCAACCCAGAGGCGTCTCGGAGGACACCTTAAAACGTGAGTCAGCACCATGGTCAGCACAGATCAATCGAAATTTATCTTTATTTTACTTGAATTATTTTTAAGCAAACGTGTGATGTCTTGCACCAGAATTTGATCAGCAGTCCCACAGCAAAACAAGTCTCTGTTGGAGTTTATTTATGAAACATACAGTAAATACAGTGGCATACAAACACTCATTTCGTAGACTTTTTTTCTTTTCTTTTTTTTTTTACAGCTGTTTGGATTGTTTCATTTAATATGTTTTGGATGTCCAGTGCCATATAAATCACACTGCAGTAATTTTTGAAGAGTCAATCGGTTTTCCAGTTTTGTCTGTGAATTAAGTATTCATCTCACCCAGGTTCTTTTCTCCTTCTCCCAGAGCTATCGCTGAATGGCGAGAAACTGGTGGATGAGGAGGTGCGGAGAGCTCTGTACGGGGTGAAGCAGATGAGGGAGGTGATGTGGAGGAACGAGCAGAAGCACGGACACCTCATGAAGTCGCTCCGACACAGCAGTGACAAGAAGAAGGTAAGACCAACGTTAACCTTTCCTATGAAAGAAAGGCGGACAGAAAGAAAAGCAAGCAAATGGAAAATGCTTCCCTGTCTGCCATCAGGGGGCAGACCAACTGGCTAAGGAGGTGACCGAGAAGCTGGAGGAGGCAGAGGAGCAGTGTAAAGACTCCCTGCAGTCGGAGTGGGAGGAGTGCAGCCCCTGTCTGAAGGATGCATGCAAATCCTTCTACACCTCCACCTGCCGCAGGGGATTTGGCGCTTTCCATGCCAAGGTATGAAAACTACAGCGCTGACTTTCTTACTCTAACTTTCAAACATTGGAACAACATTGCCAAAAATAACAAAAGTGTAGGCCTATGGTCCCTCAGTTGAAACATGACCTTTTTTGGAATCAAATCGGTTGGCTTAGTTGGTCGTCTCGCGGTCTATTTCAGGCAAACACTACATCAACACATAAGATGAAGGAACATGTGTTAATGACTGAAATGACCTGTATGCATTTGTAATGAAAAAAAGACAGTAGCACAATTAATGATTAAATATGGCTGCACATATGTAAATATAAATGTGCCACAACATTTTCTTTTGCAATCATCATTTTCCTTTAGACCAGTTCCCAAACTTTTTTTTCCTTGTGGCTCCTTAAAATGTCTTATTTGATCCCTAGTCACGTCTATTGGTTGTGAACACTTCAACTAAACACGGACTGTTTCATTTGCCTCACAGTATATTTCGTTTGAATAGTTTTGGAGGTCTGAAGAGGAAGAACTATTTAACAAGAAAAGTAAAAAAAAATAATTTAAAAAAAGTTTAAATAATTGTGTGTTGCAGAATTGTATTCTTCTTATGTTGATCCCCAGTAATCATCTTGGTTAGTAGCCCCATTCTTAAACAATAGTTAAAGGTCCCATGGCATGAAAATTTCACTTTATGAGGTTTACATTAATTTAATTAATATTAATATGTGTTCCCCCAGCCTGCCTTTGGTCCCCCAGTGGCTAGAAATGGTGATAGGTGTAAACCGAGCCCTGGGTATCCTGCTCTGCCTTTGAGAAAATGAAAGCTCAGATGGGCCGATCTGGAATCTTGCTCCTTATGAGATCATAAGGAAGAGAGACATCGTGGCTTTCAAACAAGCAAAGTGGCAGTTGGTCAAGGCCACCCCCCCCCCCCTCTCCTCCTCAATAGCTACAGACACAGAAATGGCACATCCTAAGGAAAGCTCATTGTGGGACTGGCTCTAGTGGCTGTAATTCTGCACCAAGGCTGAATTTCGTGAAAGAGACTTCAGATACAGTATTAGGGGACCACTGAGGTCTATATAAAAGCATCCAAAGAGCACATGGGACCTTTAAATAAACTCCATTACCTTTCACACTGTAGGTGGAGAACTTCTTCCGCAGAGTGTCCAGGCGCTTTGGCCCCCGTGAGCCTCGCATGGATGCAGAGGACATCCTGGTGAATCAGGGCCCTGACCAAACCGCCACTGAGATTGACCGCATCGAGGATTCCTTCAACCGTCTGACCAGCAGGGTGGGCTTGCTGGTGAACCGCAGCGTCGCCCTAGTCTCCAGGATGAGCAGCAGACTGGACAAAGTCCTCCAGAGGGCCTTTCTGAACGACAGCGACATCCTGACGGAGGAGACCACCGCTGATCCCTACGACCCCAGCCGGGACTCAGGCTTCCTGCAGGGGGTGGGACTGGAGGATGTGCTGGACTCCTTCTTCGACTTTGGCAAGAGTGTGGTGGAGGAGTTTGGAGCTGTGGTGACCCAGGTGTTTGATGACATCCACGAGGCAGTAGAGGAAGAGAAGAAGAAAGGTAGTGTGGGGCAGCAGTAAGTTGGTGCCAGTGAGACCAAAAACAGCTGAAAAATACTACAACTATTGTTTTCTCGAGACTGTCCTCCCCTGAAAAACGCTCGCATAGGTCGTTTAACCGGAAGTGAAGTAACGTCTGATTTTAAACCAAACCACAACGTTTTTCTAAACTCAACTAAGTAGTTTTGGATGCCGAAACCTTACCAAACTGTGACCGTATTACGTGTTTAAAACCGCGTTCTCCGGTTTAGATGAGGACGGAAAACGCTCCTGTTTGTCGTTTTAGAGGGTAGGAATCTCTACATTAATGGTAGGAATAAACCTTTATGGTCGTATGATTTGGAGGACTTTGGTTGGATTTCTCAGGTTGTATGTGTGAATTTATAATATCAGCAGCTGCCATGATTGGGTGGAATGAAAACCTGCAAAGTATTTGGCTTCAGCGGCACATAGTGGTGAACTGCTAAGTCATAGCAACTGTAATAGATAGATAGCCTTTATTAGACTCATGGTCCATTTAGAGTAATGTAATGTCATGTAATCTTAAAAACAGTTACAAGTTAAGACATATTGCACCAAAACCAGAGTTTAGATGCAGTGACTTTTCATATTTGAAAGGTATGTTTACAGAGAAGCCATTTGTTGCTTTTCACTAATACTTTAGATGTAACAATAAACATCTTAACACAACGCCAATCAACAAAAAACACTAATATAATTGTTAAAACACTTTTCTCTTTGGTGTAGGGAGGGACATTTTCCCCCGTTTCCTGCAAAACAGGAAGTTGTGCCGAGACCTTCGCAAACAGACCTCAGAGTGCTGGCAGCTGCAGAACCAGTGTGAAGCCTGCCAGGGGGCCTTGCTCACAGGTGAAGCACCACCACCACCCTCACAGTTTGTGTTTACCTCAGCTGACATCATACACTAGCTCATCTGACTGCTCCTCCTCCTCCTCCTCCTCCTCCTCCTGTCTCCTCCTCCTCCTCCTCCTCCTCCTCCTCCTCCTCCTCCTGTCTCCTCCTGTCTCCTCCTCCTCCTGTCTCCTCCTGTCTCCTCCTCCTCCTCCTGTCTCCAGAGTGCCCCAGTGTCCGGGAGCTGCATGTCGAGCTGGATGAGGTTTCCCAGCTGCTGGATGTGTCCAAAGAGCAGTTTGACGAGATCTTGTCTATTGTCCAGCAGCACACTGATGAAACGGTCAACTGGCTTAGCAACATGGCATCCGAGTTCAACTGGGTGGCTCCGGCTGTGAGCAACAGCAGCTCTCCTGAAAACATCTTCCGAATCACCATGGTGAGGCGGAGTGAAGGAAGGAAATGAATGAAAATGCAGATTAACAGCGTGCATGATTAGGACAGGGAGAGAAAAAAAGTCTTCAGGGGGTAATTATTGACATTTAATACATTTTTAAAAGGATATGTTCACATTTTTCAACTCTGTCCGTGATGAATGAATCAAACTTGGGAACCTTTACACATTACAAATATAAAATCCTTAAAATATAAAATAAACAAACAAAGGCCAAGTGGAGAGGAACATATGTTTTAGATAGGTGAGGGTAATTTTAGTCAATATTCAATAATGGAGATTGACATTGGTTGGTGAAAAATAAATAAAAATAAAGATGACTTTTTCCGCTCTGCAGGTGGCGCCAAAGAGCCAGGACGAACAGAATGACTCTGTGACTGAGACCAAGGTGGAGGTACACATCCTGAACTCTCCCCCACTTCTCCTCTCTGTTCCTGGGGCGATGCAGCTGCAGGACCCAGCCTTCATCCAGTACGTGGCCCAGGAGGCTCTGAACAAGTACAAGGAGATGGTCAGGTGAGAATAATGAATTTCCTCCATTGTACCACCATGCACTCCTGCTATCTGTGTTGAATTTCACCAGAGACAGCTGTCACCCATCACCTCTTTCCAATTACTTCTGTCCTACTGAAAATGTTCTTAAAAAAATAAGTCCTATTCTGTCATTAGACACTGAGCTTCAAGGAACTGTGTGCTTTATTTCTTCTAAATTTTGGTTGCAATGTTTTATTCTTACATTTACTGTTATATAACCATTCTGACATGAATGTATTCTCACTTTTGTTACAGGTATGAGGATGAGTAGAACTATGGTGTCTCCTTTTCTAAACTTCTACCAGCACTTTCTTTGTGAACAGAACTAGATTGTGTTCCTGTATCGTAGGACTAATCTTGTTAAAATGTAAATACACTACAATTTAACCATGTCAATCATTACGACGTATTGAATGTAAAAAGAAGAAAATGTATCGTACCTGTTGTCAAATGTTGTACTTAAATTAAAACAAATAAATTACAATGCGTGACTTAATTTAAAAAAAGTGAAACTCAGATAGGTTTCACAAGAGGAGCCGAGTGATTTGTACAGGTCTGGTCTCTCATTGGCAGACTATCTCCACAGCGCTGTGTAAATGTCTCACTGAGCTTCTGTTGATTAATGTGCATTGTCCTAATCAAAATAAACAAATCCTAAATCTTAAATGGCTGAGTTGTCCGAGACGGGAACCACGAAACTTGGGACGTCTCAGGTCTGAGTCTGAATGAGGATCAATGTCGCTTGTCAAAAACAAGAGAGCTAAAGGAACCCTTTTGATTAAAACTTTATTTTTTCTGTACAAAAATCATTAGTTATCATTAGTTATCAATCAGTAATTTCATTATCATCTCCCCACTACATCAAGTCCCATCTTTAGGACTAAACACATATTAGGTTCTTGTGATTGATGCACAGAAAGAAATACACAAAAAACATTCACATCTTTGTCCAATCCTTAAGCTTACTCCTTATTGAATGACAACAAGATGATGCCTTTCCCATCACATACCGCCGGACAGACAGTGGAAGTACCTCTAAGAACTTGTTATTGGACTTTTAGATTCTCAACATCTATAAAAGCACCAAAGCCCTGACCTGACCACAGTGTGTGCAAGGAGTTTGTTTTGTCTGGTTCTACTTCCTTCACTCCAGAAGTGATCCATCATCTCTACAACTGGGAATTAAAGTAAGAAAACCATAAAGCTTGACACAGGCAAATACTATTTGAGACTTTCTGTTCCATAGAAACATCACTGGTTGACTGCATAGTTGAATTTACAAATTTAAAAGACTTGTTTTGTGTTGTTGGCTTTGGATTAAACTTTCCGCCCAGTAGACCGGGAACTAAGGACATTGAAGGCATGTTATGTCGTTATGTTTGGTGGGATTTTACTGAGAAGAACAGAAAGTAATATAGCTGCATGTATGATTTACATGATGACGTGAATTTAATAGATCTAACACATTCCTGGACCATCTATCATGCGATAATTCACCTACTGTGATGTAGACTGTAGATGTGTGCAACATAAGGAGAAATATGTTAAGTCTTTTACAGCAAAAAGAAATGTGCACCAAACAAAAGACAAGATGCTAATTTTAGACAGAAATGAACTCAAACTTACTTACATTTCACAGCTGAAATGTTCATTTCAAAACATTTATAAAATGTTAAACAGGAAAAGTGTTCTCGCACTTGTATATTATCAAAACACGTCTTTATGATTTCAAGTCCCCGTTTAAAAAAATAAAATAAAATTGACAGCATAATAAAATCGACGTGATTTGCCATTCAAGTGACCGTGTTAAATCTAATTCGTAGGATCTCTAACGCGGTCTTCCCATGTTCTCATTCATCCCCCTGATCACACGTGCTAAAAATACATCTTTTTGCACATACTGTATGTACACTGCTTTGATCTCCCAGTACATTCTTTCATCCATAAAGTACAAACCTTTTCATTTACTTCACCTCACGCCTCGATCAAAGCTTTACAGACGCGGCACATACTTGACAATTCAACCACAGTTGTTGGTCACATCAAAAACATAACCTATCAACCTACATATTCAAACCAAACTCATGAACACACAAAAGCTCTTGACTCCAGTATCAAAGCACTGTGTTGTAGAATAAAATGAAAAAAGGGGGGGAAATTGGAGGAGAGAGGGGAAATGTATCATTTAAAAAAGTAAAAAAAAAAAAGAAATAGCCATTGATTTGATCTGTTGTAGCCAGTCCATGTGGATTATTCTGATTAGCAGGGTTCCCCGAGCTTAACGTACCAGCACCAATCTGCACAGTTGGACACTTTCCCAAACATTGAGTCTCCGGGTACGCAAGGGACAACCCTCTACTTCAGAAAACATTTTCTTCTTGCACATACAGATATACCGCAGTGGCTGTGGACTAGTTTGCATCTTTCTCTGCAGCCTCATCAAGGCTTTTCCCTGTGTTGAAGTTCTTGGTTGCCCCAAGCTTGGCTCTCCTCTGATGTACCTCTGTACGACGCCAGAGTTTGCCCCCAAATCCACCAGACTAGAGGTTGTCTCCTGGCTGGTACTGTGGCTCTGTGGCTGTAAAGTAGTCTTCCAAAAAGGACTGGATGTATTCAAAGGTCGGCCTTTCGTCTGGCTCCTTCTTCCAGCAGTGCCTCATCATCTCATGAAGGGACTCGGGGCAGCCCTGGGGGCAGGGCATGCGGTAACCGCGTTCTACCTGCTCAAGTACCTCTCGATTTACCATACCTGGAAAAAGAAAAAAAAACACACAAAGAAATATGGTGTGAATGGACAAAATGCACTGCATTTGTATAGCGTATATTTAGATTTGTTCTTGTTTCATTTCTTTTGTTCATTTCTTAGATAATCATGTCAATGTGACTATGTCCTCGTGAGAACCTATGACAAGTGGATTTTTCTAAAGTTTTCCCGGCCAAGGATAATGGTGCAAGTTTGGATTAGGAAACAACCCAGCTTGCAGCCTGAAGCAGTAGTAAATCTTAGCATCATGCAGCTGACAGCAAGAGAAAATGCCCACGCAAACCACTGCGTAGAAGAAAAAAAAACAAAAACACCCTAGGTGAAACATGGGTCATTATTTCCCATAATACTTGTAGTCAATATCAAGATTAAAACTCATACAGGGCAAAAACATTGTTAGTATTTTGTAGAAATAAAATGCAAGTTGTTCCAGTGATCTCTGGCTAAAATACTCTAAGAGATCACATACGACAAGATTCTGCAAAAGTCAGACAGTGCTGCTTCATCTTCTGGCCTTCCCGTGCCCTACCAGAGCACCAGAGCTGTGGATTCCTTCCCAAAAGAGGAAGACCGTGATCCTGAACCCTTTGACACAGCGTTAAAAACAGCTCCACGGGGGAGCTGAACTGCAGCTAAAAGAGGTTATGACACAGAGTCAGTGGTATGGTCACAACCGCATCCTCCGCCTCCCCACTCCATCACCCCCCCCTCCATCTCTCGGTGGGAGAGCGGGGATCAGATTATCTCACACTTGGGGAGAGGAAAGGCCCAGAGCGACTGCTGAGACCAGGATATGGTGGCGGTGGTATGTCGGATGCTGAGGTGTTTGCGTGATTTATGTCTTGGATCGCAAAGCCTTAGCTCTAATAACATGCCTGTCATATCTGAGTGACTGTATGCATCTATAAATACACACACAGACCAAGGTTATTATAGTTTTTCATTTGTCATTAGTTTTTATATTTTTATTTCGTTTTGACTTTTTGTTTAAAGCGGGTTTGCTAGTTTAGTTTATTTTTTTTGAGAATGTTTAGTTTTAGTGTTTTCGTCATGCTGCCTGGCCCTGTACCCATACATCCATGCCCTGTAACATTACCGGGGTTAGCTTCTGTTTCGGGCAAAGGGGGCTTTGCGTTCTCCTTTACCTTGTTAAGGTAAGCTAGGTTAGCCTCTTTGTACGCACTTCTCAAATGTACTTTCAAATTCGTGGGATTTTTCCTTTTAAAACATTGTCCACATATTTTACCGCCATGATGCCAGGTGAGGGGCATGGACTATGTTGTATTCAATTTGACATGGAATGTCGGAATTTCTGGGTTCCCAGTCGGAAACTATAATAAAATATAAAACAGGTATATGGTTGGAAGTGTAAACTCTGAAAGATATGTTATTTGCTCTACGAAAGACATTGACAAAGACGAAAACTAAGGACATTTACATGATTATTTTATTTTAGTTAGTTTTGCAAACAGTTTTAGTTTGTTATCGTTTTTTTTTGTAATTTGTAAATCTTTTCAATTTTTATTTCAGTTTACGACAATGTTTTTTCCCACCTAGCTTTTGTTCGTTTTCAGACTAAATAAGAAAAAAAAAGCCCATGCTTGGTACGTGGTCTTGGTATACCTGCCTCATACTGCTTCTACAAGAGCATAGAAATAGAGCTCCCCAAAAAGACTGCAGCATAGCGGGACAAGAGCCACAAATGTCTGGTGAGTCATACAAAAATTTTAAGAAGGGAAAAGAGGGGGTTCAGCCTCCACGATTTGCAGCTCTGCAGTGAATAATTAGACCGAACGGTTTGCACTGGAACCAAGAGGGCCACGGGAGCCAGATGGACCTTTACAAGAGATGGTGGTTAAGTCTGCCATATGGCACGCTCTGTAATCAGTGCCAGTGGAACCCTGTGTCAACCCCAGACACACTGCAGTACTGCTCTCAACCAGCAGGGGTCAGAAATGAGGTGGCAGACGACAGGAAGAGGGATATCATATATAAGAGTAAGTGGTACTTTCCCATGCACTGATAAGTCATTAGACATCTGCCGTTGACTCATATCAGCTATATATAGTAATGTATTCTGATCTACATGTGTGAGAAAATACTATTAAAAGCTTTAGATGATGATGATGAGTAGCATATCAGAATTATCCTGAGGCAAAAACTTGAAAACATGAGCAACAAGATGATGAGGAACTTTAAAACCAGAAAACGATAGCCTCCAAAGTTAAAATGAAAAAGGCACAAAAGGAAGGAAGACATAAAAACACATTTCTGACAAGCACATATCTGTGTAGCTCTTATCGTTACCTGGGTATGGTACTCTGCCCTTGGTCACCAGTTCAGTCAGTAGTATACCAAACGACCAGACGTCTGATTTTATAGTGAAGCGGCCGTACAGAGCAGCTTCAGGGGCCGTCCACTTGATGGGAAATTTAGCTCCTGGAAAAAGGAAAGAAAGAGTCAAGCAGGAGGAATAGGCTTTGAAATGATCGATATGACTCGGGCTAAACCATTATTTTCATTTTTGATCTTCTGGCTATTTTCTCAATTAATAGTTTGGTCTTTAAAATAATGAAAAAGCAGCAAATCCTCACATTTGATTTCTGAAAACAGAGAACGTTTGGTATTTTTGTTTAATGAAAAGACCAAAATAATTAACCAATTATTGATGATGAATCTTCTGATGATTGACTAATTGATTAATCAATAAATGAGTAAAGCACTGTGGCCTAAATAGACAGAATATATAATAAAATAAATGTGTCTTACACTTCAGTTCAAGTATGTATCAAATGTTAAATCATTGTCATTATTGATTAATCTGCTGATTCTCGTTTTGATTAATCAAATCAATAGTTTTGGTCTACAAAAGGTCAGTAAATAGTAAGAAAATAGCAATTTCTACATGACATGAAATATTTAAATAAGCCAACACTTCACAAGTCAAAGATATTCCGTTTTTTTATTACATAAGATAAAGATTAATAAGTGAGAAAATGGAACAAGAGAATATTTGGCATTTCTGCTTGAAAAAAGTTGAACAGTTTCAGCTATAAAACCAGTGTTGTAGTCATGGTAACAGATAAATTGAAGGTCCAGAGTAGGTGTTAAGGGTTTAGAATGAATTTTTAGTCTATTTATAGCCAATTCAAGTTCTCACAAATGCAGACACAAGTGTGTCTAGTTGTTAACACACACACACACACACACACACACACACACACACACACACACACACACACACACACACACACACACACACACACACACACACACACACACACACACACACACACACACACACACACACACACACACACACACACACACACACACACACACACACACACACACACACACACACACACACACACACACACACACACACACCCCTACCTTGTCGGGCAGTGTACTCGTTGTCCTCAATGAGCCGAGCCAGGCCAAAGTCGGCGATCTTACACACCAAGTTATCAGCCACCAGGATGTTGGCAGCTCTCAGGTCCCTGTGGATGTAGTTCATCCTCTCAATGAAGGCCATGCCATCTGCGATCTGGGACGGGATTGTACAGACAGACAGACAGAGAGGAAGGAGGGAGCAACAAAGAGAAAAATTGCATCAGTATGCAACCAAAGCAAACAGTCAATGAGAATTTTGCAAATGAAAAGATTAGGATCAAATCTCACTTTTGAATAATACTAATTGAGAGGGGTTACGGTGAGTTGTCATTCTAAGACATATAAACTTCATCAGGGTTTCTGCAGCTTTCAACAAGTCAAATTTAAGACTTTTTAAGACCTTTATCAATGAAATTTACAAAGAGTAATAATAATCTGTTCAAATACAGAAAATTATATTTGGACGAAAGGAAGAAAGACCACGCCACAGAATAAAAAAAAAAAAAAAGTATTTCAATGAGCATTAGAGGTAGTGTTACATGGACGTAGGAAAATTAAGACCGGTTTAAAATTATTTAAGACCTAAAATTTTCATTTTGAAATTTTAGACTTCTTTTTATAGACTTTTTAAGACCCCGCGGAAACCCTGTTCATTGATCCAAGATTTGACCCAGATAATGAGAAAAAAGAATTATATTAAATGAAGGTTATAATCACAAATGGACACATCTTTAACACAACTATCCAGCATCTCCTCACGCTGGCTGTCAACTCAGAGGCATCTCGAGGTTCCAACCCGCCTCTGTCTAATTCTGAAACACTTTTCCACTCTGCTGACGGAGCCTGGGAGCGTGGAGAGGCGAATTAAGAGCAGATCACTGTAGGTGACTGAACCAGCGAGCTTAAGTGGTCTCTGGTGAGCAGTGTTTAAGTGCTACAGTTTAAGTGCTACAGTGGCAGTTAAGTGGTGGAGAACGAGGGGAGGCACATACAGTGGTATAAGGAGGAAGAGAAGAGGGAGGGGAGAGATGTCAGGTAGGATAATTAATAAATATGCCAGATGAAGAACAAACTGAAACCGTTTGAATATTGCACTGAATATTTGACTAATACACACCTACGCACACGGCTGGAAAGTTGCTCACATTGATCTCTTTTGGTTTTATTTCTGATGTATGAAAATGCTTTCCCCGCACAGAGTTAAAACATCAGCTGGGCAGTTAAGAGGTAAATGGAGTTTCACACGCTGTGTTTTGATCCTACCTGTGCAGCCATGTCCACCAGCTGGGGCAGCTTCAGATATCTACCATCTCCCTCCTTCAGGAAGTCCAGTAAACTACCTGTCAGAGTTTAGAAGAGTCATGCAGAATCAATACATCTGTCTGGTAGGGCTGTGCGATATGGAGAAAATCAGATATCATGATATTCTTGACCAAATACCTCGATGTCGATATTGCGACGATATTGTATGGTTGACTATTGCTGCTTTAACTAAATGTTATTTACACAATGAGATTTTTGATAAATAATCACCAGAAATGATTTAATGACTTAGTGGGTAAAGGCAAATAATAGAACAGCGAAAACAGTCTGGTAAGTTCAAAAAATGACATCACTTTACTGTAATGCAGCCTTTAAAACCAGGAAAAGACAACACTTATGTCATATCACGATATTACGATATCCAAAATCTAAGACGATATCTAGTCTCATATCACGATATCGATATAACATCTCGATATCTTGCCCAGCCCTACTGTCTGGACGTTGTGTAAACACAACGCAAAAATAAGTTGAGACAAGAGTTTGGTGTGAGAAAATGCAGAAATAACCAAAACCACTCGAAGGCAACATGACTGCAAAGGACCTAAGAGGCTTTTCTTCATTAGTTCAGTTATAGTATGTTGGTTTCTATTGGTCACACAGACCAATAAAGTTTTACGACTACTCATAATAAGAGTCATAATCAGTCATACTCATTTACATTACAAGAGGTTACAGATTCTTGCTACATTACAGTAATGCCCCAACTACAGACTTTTCCTGTTATTATGCACATTTTTTACCACAGATGATTTAAGAGGACAGTTGATCATGTTTTGAGTGGTTACATTTAAAAGCTACTGCATATTTACCAAATTCATTCTTTTTTTCCCCAAGTTTCGAATGTTTTACTACACAGTAAAGCTCCAACAAGTGAAATAACAAAAAGCAAAACATATTTCTGAGTGGAGGGGGACTTTAAGATCATAAAGAAAACTGGATGAACAACAAAGTATCAAACCCCTTAATTTAAGGGTGGTTGGCTTGGAGTTGGTGGGTTTGTCCCCAAGTGAATAAAGCTTTAAACATACTTTCCACTTCCGCAGACTACCACTTACCAGTCTAGAGGTGCATACGCAACCAACTGGACCGAAGTGTGGAACAACGGGAGCAAGCACAGCAGGCGCGCTACGCGTACAGTGGCAGTGACCACTTTTTTGGGATGCTTGGACCCTCATGGATGTGGGAAGGTGACGACATTCACTTCATGCTGAATGAACCGGACCGGAAAGCTTAAATGTGTGTACTGAATGCAAATTTCACTCTATGAATACAATAGCGATCCAGTCTATAGATCGGTTATCTTTGGTGTCCGTACATTGTAGCACTTGTAGACCGATTCAGTTTATATCTTCGTTTTGAAGCCTACATTTTCAGATTTTCCGTTACAAGTGCACTTGTGCCCCCAAGTGTGTCTACATATGACTTTTGCTTATTCTTGATTTCTGGTTTGTGAGTTTGACCGGTCCTTACCTTTGCCCATAAATTCAGTTACAATGTAGATGGGCTCCTCAGACACAACGGCATAGAGAGGCACCAGTTTGTCGTGTCGGAGTTTCTTCATGATCTGAGCCTCCTGCAGGAAGGCCTCTGGGGACATGGTGCCTGGCTTCAGGGTCTTAATAGCCACCTTAGTAGTGCCATTCCATGTGCCTGAATGAAAACATAATAAAAAGAAAATGATCACTTGTGTTTGAAATAAACCAATGTTGCATTTGTGCAGCTTGTACGGTATTTTTGAAGAAATAATTCATCTATTGCAATTTATTAAGTGACACATACTGTAATACCTAAACACTGAAGGTAAATTTAAGACTTTTTGACCCCTTTTAAGTGATTAAAAAGTCAATCCTAAAATCAGCCGCCGTGCCAGTGATCTCTGGCAGCGTTCCCTTGTGTAAAGAGCAGCTCAGGAGAGAAAAAACACGACAGCTAAAATAATCAGCCACTTCCTGGTTGAGAGCCACTTACTCACGCCCTGCTTGCATTCAATGAGCTGAGGCAGGAGATCTACTGCCTCCGTCATAAGGCTGACCTTCATAAATGAATCACACTGAACAAACTACACGCACACACACAAGCTGGAGGACAAAGTAGGGCAATGATCATATCTAATAATACTATGAGGTGGCGAGAACATAGGAGAACCGAGGTCAACTAGCACAAGCCAACAGCAATACATTTATAAAAAAAAGAAGAAAAAAAGTTGAATAAATACATGAATGGGATTTTTGGTAAAAAGTTGTAGCTGCGCAGAAAAACCATCAAGAATTAACAGTGCAGGGAGAGAGAGGGAGGGATTGCACAGCCGAGGACTGCAGGTCGAGGCTTGCTGCAGGCCAGGCTTAATGAAAGACTGAGTGATGAAAGAAGAGAGTCGTGTTTACTCAAAAGCCCCCGTCTCACATGCAGGCCAGGGAACTGAAGCGTAGGAGGTGACCTGTGATTACTGAGCTCTGTGTGTGTTTTTACATGCTGTGTTGGCTGTTTGTAGGTGTTTGCTTGCTTAACAGTAACGTATTAACTGGCATTGCACACCGTGCACGTGCTCCTGCAAGGCACAACGGTGTGTGAATTTGTTTGTCTGTGTCTTTGAGACAGAGATAGATAGGGAACCGGTTGAGTGACTGGTGTGTGTGTGTGTGTGTGTGTGTGTGTGTGTGTGTGTGTGTGTGTGTGTGTGTGTGTGTGTGTGTGTGTGTGTGTGTGTGTGTGTGTGTGTGTGTGTGTGTGTGTGTCAACTGCAATCAGCATTTACATCAGTATATGGGCCAGTGAGGCAGCAAGATGAGCTCTTTACCAAGGTCAGTCCCACTCAACTTTAAGCAAAAATGAATTCTATGAACTAAATCAGTTTATATATACCTATGCATTTACTGCTTCTGAGTTGTTTTACATTAAAATTACATCAGTTATAAATAATGTACAGCGGATGCTTTGTCTCTGTATGTAAGCCCTAATGGCCGTGTGAGTATATGTCCGTGCAGTTGTTTATATTATTTACTAATTCATGATCAGTGTTTGCGTCAAACAAATACTACAGAGGGTATTTGTGTATGCGTGTGATGCTGACCTAGGAAGGCCGTGGACTCATCCTAGTGCATCCTGGCAGGACTACATAAGGCTTTCCATATACTAAGTTTTGCTGACAGATTTCACACAAATATGACTCAACCTGTATCCTCTTCATGCAGCTTTTACTCTGCAAGGATTGAATTTCACAGCAGAGACTTTCATTTTCTGTTTCTGTGGAATTAAAAGAGGAAATGCTAAAGACCTTTAAGGCATTAGATAGACCAAAAAAATTATTAATTAAACAAGAAAGAATTCTGCAGATTAAATCGCTGATGAAAATAATCGTCCATTCCTGCACGGCTAGAGTATAACTGGACCTACAATAAAGATGCAGCATGGTGTGCAGTCAGCCGTTAAAGGTGCTCTAAGCGATGTCGCGCATTTTTTAGGCTACATTTTTTGTCACACACAGCAAACATCTCCTCACTATCCGCGAGCTGCCTGTCCCCTGAACACAATGTAAAAAAAACGCGGTTTCTGTAGACAGCCCAGGCTCCACAAACGGCAACAAAAAAAAACTGCGCCAACCTGCACCAGGAAACAGTGTTCCAGCCAATAACCGACAAGAATGATTTGGGGGTGGGGGTTGACGGGATGAGGAGGAGGGGCGAGCTAGCCTCCGTTTTGTTTGAAAATACTTCGAACCTGAACAAGAAGTGACATCACCCAACATCGCTTAGAGCACCTTTAAGACAGGAGTGAACGGTATATATAATTCAATTCAATTTTATTTATAGTATCAAATCATAACACAGGTTATCTCGAGACACTTTACAGATAGAGTAGGTCTAGACCACACTCTATAATTTACACATATACTGTGCTATCCCATAAGTTACCTGTATTGAAATACTTTCAAGTAAGCTACTGATGGGGCAAGTAGTCACTATGCCACAAAGCAACCAGCACCAATTATTTCCAGAGGCTGTGCAAATGAATACTGCTTTCTGGTGTGACCAGGCACCAAAAAAAAAAAAAACACACAAAAAAAGAGGCTAAATGATAGAAACATTTGTTAGGAGTGGTTTCTGTGGCGCCACGGTTCCTTCATAAACCACTTCACAAGACAATATGCATGTGTGTGTGTTTTTGAAACATATACTGCCGTAATGCTCGCTTACCCATCCAGACTTCTCCGAAGCAGCCCTGGCCAAGTTTGATTTCCAGTCGGAGGGACTCTCGTGGGATTTCCCAAGCATCCTTAGCTAGTCCCTGAGTCTGAGGCTTCACTGTGGGACACACAGTTGTCAGCCTGTAGCACAGACCATCTGCATGTTCTGGACAGGAACAGACATGTAAAGACACACAGAGAGGCGGGAGGAACAGAAAGAGAATGAGCTTTAAATTGGAGCTTGTTAGCAATCAGCCTGCGTGTCGTGTTAAGTACATATACAGTCATAGCAGTAAGCAGAGCCATGCTACAGTAAATGGAGCGCAAACGTGATGAATAAAATATGTCGCCATATGACACCAACAAACATCATACAACATACAATCAAACCGCAATGAAGCAAATGCACAGAACACTTGACCCGTCATTCCTCACAGAATAATCTTTTTTTTTATGCTCTGTTCCAGAAATAATCAAATGAGTAATTTCACCATAGTGACATGAACTGTGTGAAGTTCATTTAATTTGAATTGCAGCGAGAAAGCAAAAAGATCAAGGGGCTGTTTTGGTGTTGAAGCCTTTTCAGGTACAGCAAGAGCCTAATGCAGCTGACAGCACAAGGTCATAAGGAGCAGAGATGGTCCGATACCATTTTTTGCTTCCCGATACCGATTCCGATACCTGAACTTGCGTATCGGCCGATACTGAGTACCGACCCAATACCAGTGTGTCATATATTTTATTATGTTTTAACAACTCTATACTACTATCCCTGTATGGATGGGATATGATTTCTATCTTTGTTGTCTGTCTGGCTCAGGTTAAACTCTTTGTAAAACATGAACAAACACAAACAATGAATGCCACAGAACCTTCTTTTATTATCCAGTTTGACAGTCAGTTATAACGGAAAAAGATTTTCTTTAGGGCTTTATTACGTGGTATCGGATCGGTGCATAAACTCCAGTACTTACCGATTTTAGGCAGTATCGGAACATCTCTAATAAAGAGCAAGGTTACCTCCCCTTTTCTGCTTTACCCGCCCAGAGAATTTGGCCCACCCATGAGAGAGAGACATCATGGCTTAAAAACGAGCAAAGTGGCACTTGGTCAAGGCCACACCTCCACCCCCCACCTTGCACCCCCCCTCCTCTCCCCCTCTCCTCCTCAATAGCTACAGACACAGAAATGGCACATCCTAAGGAAAGCTCATTGTAGGACTGGCTCTAGTGGCTGTAATTCTGCACCAAGGCTGAATTTCATGAAAGAGACTTCAGATACAGTATTAGGGGACCACTAAGGTCTATATAAAAGAGACTTCAGATACAGTATTAGGGGACCACTAAGGTCTATATAAAAGCATCCAAAGAGCACCATGTCATGGGACCTTTAAATTGCTACACTTAGTGGAATACAAAGGAGTCAATTATAAAGAGCACTGCAGTTAGTGAATTACATGAATTATGTGGAAGTGAGCCAGGCAGGGTTAACAACACAAGACCTAAAATCAAACGCTAAAGACTCACATACACATCCTCTTGTTTATGGATTTTGCTTTTGGGAGTTTAACTGTATTTGTTTACCTCATCCAGATGCATTCTTGTGACAGTCTGAGGGGTTTCTTTTAGGAACAGCTGTCTGCCTATCAATATTGTGGAGATTACAGCATGCTTAAGACGGTTTTATATTCATGTCTCTTTTGGCTTAAGTCTCACATGGTTGGACTTTTTTTTAGGGACTTTGTCATGATTGCTGAGCTGCGACTGTGTCAGTTAAAGCACTGCTTCAGAATCACGATCAAGAAAAAAACAAAAGACCCTCTGTATCCCAAAACTATTATAATTACCATTGGCATGTTTGTCCTGAAAACATATTCCAAACATGAGTCAAAAAAGAAGTAAAAAACACTTGCTCCAAGTGAGAGCAGCTGTCCAGTTGTAAACAACAATTTGTCTAAAAGCTTCCTACATGAGAATTAGGTGGACGGGGTGCATACCTGTGTAGTGTTTCACCAGCTTCTGTAGTGCCTCAAACTGGGCCCGAGTGGTGATGTAATAACCACCGTTGTCCAGCTTTCGGATCTTGTAGTGTTTGACGTTGTCTCCCTTCACCTCATCCCAGTCCCGGATAGACAGAGAGTAGGCACCTTTAAGATCCACAGAAAGGAAGTTAGATTGTGGTTCATAGCAAGCAGAACTCACTTAAATCTGCAATGCATCTCAGGCTTTTATTCTACATAACAGATAAATATAAAAAAAACAAAAAAAAAACACATTGAACTCTTAGCCTACATTTTACAACAGTTTTCTTCCATTAAAATGAACATTTGGCTGCAATAAAAACCAAATCCACAGCTCGCACAAGCGCAAATAAAGAAAAAAAGCTTTCATCATTTTCCTTATGGATCAAAACAGCATCGTTATCACTACAGTCTTGCTTTCAAGAAATAAATGCTTTTACCTTTGGTCGTCTCGCTCTCTCGTGCTAAGAAAGTGCCCCGCTGGTTCCCTGGAAGCAATAAGAGACGCTCAGCGTCTTTGCGGCCCATTTTACCAAAGTACCATCTGCACGAAGAGAGACAGTCAGATAGTCAGACACAGGAGGAGCTCTCGATGCGATATACTGGACACGTAGGATTTTCTTATTCATGTAATAGGAATATGGCACTGGTGGTGTGATATATTTAGATGTTGGTTATTTGGAAATTCTCTGGCTTTATATGAATCATATAAATCCTCTCTGTTAAATCCTAAAGTTAAACATCAAAAACAGATGAACAGGAAAATAAAACATATTTGATGTTAGTTAACATCAGGAATCTGTATATGTGATTCATATGTGGTTACCTTCAAAGTCAGACAGAGGCAATTAAATAGCTTAAAGTCTCATTTAAGTCAAAATAATTTAGACCATGCTATGATAATTACAGCTTATTATTAACTCTGCTCCAAGCCAAACGTCTTCAGCTTGTTCCATTACAAATAAGGGCTATTACTACTATGAATAAAAAGGAACATTAGCTTGTGGCTGTAAACAATCTTAAAAATCCAGATTAGGCTTTTTCTTTTTCAGTAGTAGTAAGAATTTAGAGTAGTAGTCATTTTCAAGACATCGTTACAAGTTCTCACATGTCGAATTGTCTCACCTGACAGGAACGTTTCATTTCCCCAGATCAAATTGAGAAGGAACCAACAATTCTGAACACTGTTGATCACTTGTATTCACTCTATTAGACCAAAGGCAAAGATAGCTAGCTGGTTTATATCGTTGTTTTTAGTAGCTTAAAACATCTACTATTCGTAAACTGGCTGTCAGCCAATGAGAAACCAGGCCACAACTGTCTAAAAGCAGCGCAGTCCCCTAACGTTCCTGTCACACCGGATGAACAGCAATGAGGAGGCCACCGACAATATAGGGCTCCATTGTTTAGACTTGTTGGTACATGATGGGTTAGTCACAATGTGTGACCGCCCAGCCGCATGATGGCTTCTTAATCAGAAGAGAACTAACTGAACAGGGTGAGAAACATGAAAGGAATGTAAAAGAAGAAAATAAAAGTGAAACAAGAAAATGATAGGTGAGCTCTTACTCTTCAGCCTGTATGGAGTCGGCTGGAGCCACGTAGTTACTGGGAATGTAACCTTTCTGTCCGGTGTTGATGGAGCGAGCCTCCCACCAGTCGCCTTCCCTGAATAGAGAGCAAGTTAGAAATCAGAAACACACAAAGACACGATTAACAAAAATAAATAACACCTACTCTAAAAAGAATACTGCAGGTATAAAAGCATACAAAGACAGAAAAGTAACAAGGTCGTATTACGCGTCATTTAACCACGTCAGGAATCTAAGTCATCACATCCGGGTTATAGATATCTGGCACAGTGGTAAAGTAAAATTACTTTAAAAGGTGCTCAAAAACGTCTTGTGATATGGGCTATGGGATATGTCCACTGTTTCAAACTTTCAGGAACATAAGGCCAATAGAAAAATCACTTGGTGCTTTTTTGTAATAAACAAGCTGTATTTTTAATGCAGTCTGTCACCTTATTCAAAGTACAAAAAGAAATTCCCATTGTGAATCAATTCATTTTTATTGTTAAATAAGCCACCCGGCAGCTCCCTTGGGCTGTATGTATCACTGTCGGAAAGAAATTTCCCTTTTCATTATAATTTATTGTTATTGCCTTCATTTCTGTTCTTGAAATAAATGGCATACTATACTTATTGTACACCAAAAAAATAAATAAAAAGCTAAGTTTCGCATTTGTTTGTTGTTGTTTACAACAGTATTCTATTAAAGAGGGAAATAAAAGTTAATAAGCAATGACAGAGAAAAAGTAACTAATTCCATAAAAATGTAATGAGTTTGACCTTCAGCCATATTTTCAGTGAACTGTTGATGTCAAATTCTGTAAGTGTTGGCAACACATTAATCGATTTTATTATGCGCATTGCTTGTATTTTACTAAATAAGGGAAGAGTGGTATGTTTTACACTGCAACCCAAATGCAAAACCCTGAACCAGAGGAATGATCTATGGCAGGAGAAAAGCGCTGGGGACTAAACAGATGGCCCATTAGAGGAACCCATTAACCCAGACAGATTTCTGCCTCAATATCAGACCTGAATACAATGAGGGATTACACACACACACACACGCAAAGTTTGCCAGTGTAAAAAGCAAATGTACTCACGTGTTGTTGATAATCTGGAAACGATCCCCTTTTTTGAACGACAGATCATCCGACGTCCTCGCCTCATAGTCGTACAGCGCTACGAAAAATGTAACACCACCTGCAAGCAAGAGAGACTAAGCGTTAGAGGAGTGCATATATAAGTACGATAGCTAGTTAATCCCAGAGCCGCTGTCAGATTTCTTTAAATCAAGCCTTTTTTAATTTTACTCTGAAAATGTTACACAACAAATGAAAACAGCACCATCAAGTTTTGACCTTTAAACAAAGAAGACAAAATGCTCATTTTGACTTTCCTACTGTCTTCCTTTTACAATATTTCATACTTGAGTCAAGGTCTCATCGAGTTGAGCAAACACACTTATAAACAATTACGCTAATACAATTCACAACTGTATCAAAAAATACAACTATTTTTTTGTTTAAAATACCCCTTTATTATTATCATTATATTATCATTATCATTTTGAAATATCCCACTTCCTGCCCCTTAGAGCCTGGATTAAAAATACAACCAGCACAGTTGATTTTTTTGTGGTCTGATGTGAAAGAGTGCAGCGAGACAACAGGACCCCGATATGTTTATCTTGAGGAGGAAATTGAACGGGCATGATTAGATCTACAGCAGGTGGCAGTCCAGAGAGAGCAAGACAGGGACTGAGGGAAGTGTGTGTGCCCGAGTGTGTGCGCTTTGGAAGAAAACATTATCCTTTGTTGTTCATTGCATAATTTACCCATACAATCTATGATGTATTAACCACCTGAAATGGGAATGACTCTTGGTCACTGTTCATGTCACCAAGAGTCATTTCATCACCAACAGTTCCATTATCAAAAAGCCTTTTGAAGCAAATTATTGTTGAAAATAAAAACGTGTGCATGACTGAATCCATTACATTCGGTGCATCTAATTGTTTTCTTTGGCTCCAGAGACGCAATGCCCACTGCATGGTTTCCCATATTACAGACCTATTTTGGGTTTCTCCTTGGCCTTGATGTTTTGGCTGATTCATTTCAAATGTCTAATTTGCATAACATCTGCTGCTCATAAGGTCCTGTGCATGACAAATGCTCAGTGAGTTTATTCTAAAGTTGTACACTGATTTACACATATTGACAACAGAAGGAAAAGTTGGTAATGGTAGATGGAAATGTTTCAAAAGTATTGGATTCTATTAAAATCCTCTTTTTCATCTCAGTTTCTTCTTCCCTTGTTCCTGGTCCCATCTGTCTCCCTCTGAAAGCTTAAATCTTCTCCACAAACTGACCTGTGATGACACCAGGGAAGGGACTGCTCACAGCCACGGAGGTGAAGGAGGTGGAGGCCCCGCCAAAGGGCGTCATGACTGAAGACGCCCCACCGAAGGGCGTGAGGGCGGCGGCATGACTGTTGTAGCTGTTGTTGTGTGTCTTCATAGCTGGTGAATGACCCATCAGGGTGGGGTCAGGCCCGTAGTGGCCCAGGTGGGCATTGATCTGCGTGGCATTGGAGTTGTCGGGTCGGTATTTCAGCGCCGGCCCCTTGTCCTCTTTACTCCTGACGCAACCCATCGTCAAGGCTGCGGGGAGGAGAAGGAAAAGGAAGATTGGATCAACTGGAGTTTGATCTTCAAATTGCAGTTTGAGTTTGGCTGCATTTACATTGATTAAGCCATGTGAAGTGTCTACTGTCACAGTTAATGACTTAAATGTAACTTTAACACAAATTGGGATTATGGATTGTGATAAACTGTATAAAAACTCAACTGTAAATGCAACCTAACATACAAAACTTCTCTGGAAGTGATTAGATACACATTTAAGACCAAAACTACAAACTGTGACTGCAGGGTGAACCAAGCAAAGAAATGCGTGGAAATCAAGCAGGATGATAATTACAGACAAATCTGCCAGAAATATTTGTGAATGGGAAACAATGAGTGGCTCACTGATAATATTGTGAATGCAACTGGCTGACTCTTGTAGGTGGATAGAAGAACTGGATTTAATTGGGAGATTTTGATACAAGATTTGTAAAAGGTGGCTAAAACAGATGATTGAAACCTAAGACTAGACAGCACACACACCAACATACGCAGTTTTTTGTAGTATTGAATAGGTGTGTGCAAAATAAAAAAAATAAAAATTCACATTTGTATTGTGATTCAAACTCTACCGATTCAACATTGATTCATAGAATTTAATTTTTTTTTTTTCGTTTTGTAATGGCTGTATACCATTGTCCTGAAATGAGTTTAGCTCGCCATAGATGGTGCTGCGTCGAATTCCGACTGACGCCTGGGCACTCTTGTCATAATCAAAAGAAGAACCAATGCACTCTTTCAATGCTCTAAACTCCCACGAACTCTGAACGAAAAGCTCTTTTTATTTAACGGTTTTATTTTATACTTGAATTAAATGTATAAAGCTGGCCAAAGTGTTTATTTTTGTATGAAGACACATAAAGTAATATCAAACTACATTTCATTTGTTGGGTTTCTTTTCTTTTAAATTGTATGTCTACTGCAATCACATGGGAAAAGTAACTACATTTACATACTGTGAATCTTCGGTAATCGTTTTTGAATCGAAAATCGATTTTGAATCGAATCTTGAGCCTAAACCCCCCCCCCCCAAAAAAACAAAATTGAATCGTGACATTTTCTGAATCGTGCACCCTTAGTATTGAACAATGACTTCAACACAATGAACGCCAGGTAGACTATGATTCTAGTGGTGTCACTGGGTAGCCTGCAAAATCCTGTAACAACACAAATTATATCTTGTTTCTTTATGTTGCTGTACAAATACAGAGAAAGATATCGCAAAAAAATGGGTCATTTGCTATTTTATAGTGCAATTTGGTATTATAAGGGCAAAAAAAAAAAAAAAAAAATGGAGTAAGTTTACAAAAGATGGTGGATCGAGATCCATGGGCAACAAGGACCCTTAAAGATCTGGAGGTGAAGAATGACCAAACTATTTTACAGTTTGTTCGGTTTAAATCATTAATTCTCTTTCTATGTCATGTTGACAGTGCTGATTCCATTTGTAAAAATCAAATCTGTTTAAAATGTTCAAATGTGTAAATTCATGTGTACGTTAGTAACCAAACCTAAACCTCGTGAGCCCATGCTTTGTCATGGGGTCGTCATGGGGGCTGAGCTTGTGTCACAAATAATTATGATATTGTACATACTGGCCTGGAGCCTTTTCTCCATCCACAAAACAAAGACTGCATGCCATTGAATGACCTCACATGACTTCACAAGTCCCCACAAAAGCCTGTCAAGCTAGATCCTGTTACAGCCTATGGCCATTTCAACTCCTCCTCAACTCCCTGTGATCACACTATCAGTGACACAGATTTATGAGGGTCAAAAAGCCCATCGGTGTTAAGAGTCAGTGCTTTCTCCTCCTGAGCTTACGGATATAGGAGACTCTCGGAGGTTTTTTGTGTGTGTGTGTGTGTGTGTGTGTGTGTGTGTGTGTGTGTGTGTGTGTGTGTGTGTGTGTGTGTGTGTGTGTGTGTGCTACATCAAGGACAAAGACCAAATGACTTCCATAAACAAAAAGGAGAAAAAAAAAAGTTTTGGCTCCGTTAGCATTCTTTGGAAAGAAATTATCTTTATGACATTATTTATTGATTATGAAAAGGAGTAGATTTTTGGGATGTCCTCACAAGAAAGGTATCTGGTGACAGACAAATGCACGTCAGTTTATGGGTGTATAAGTATGTCTGTGTGTTGTCATGAGTTGACAGCATCATCTACAGAGCCTGCTCTGTTTATTGATTTCTCTGTCACCTTTGGCCTCTTTGTCAAGTGGTTCTGTGCATATGTGTGTCTCTCCAACTGTACACAATAAAACAAGCTTCCAGTGTATAACAGATGGACACTTCAGCCCAAGACTGATCCACTCTCAATGACTCATATGCTGGCATTTGTAAACTGTTATGACATAGTTTTAAAAACCTGTCAGTGACAGGTCACATATTGGTATTGGCAACAGTAGCAAAGGTGTGTGCTCCTGTCATTCAGATGGAAGGCCAACAAAGCCAAGACAGAAAACAAAAGGCAAGACAAGCAGAATACAGAGGGCAACCTTTAGGCCCCAGTGGCTATTCATTAAAAGGCGTTAAACCACACACAATGCAGGCAAATGTGTGCGTGTGAATATGTCCATATTTCTGTGAATTACAAAGTTTCAACACAGTCTAATAAGCCTTGTGTTTTGTTTTTAGCTTTATTGTGTTATCTTGAGACATGCACACATATTGGATGTTGTTGGATGTTTGAGTGCATCTGCATATTTAGTTTTTGCTTCCATTTTTAGGCAAAGCCAGTACTTTTCATTTTATTTTAATTTAAATTGACTACACCTGTGTGGACGTGTTATTGGCATTTAAATTCTGCCTAAATAAAACCTATTTCAGAGAGCTTTTTGTTGAGCTACTTTTTGATGCGTTTTTCCGTGATTTTGTCTTCTGGACTCGGATTTGTTCCTGACATTAGCTGCTTGAGCAGCTTTAGCTTCTCAGACTGATATGACAAGTTAATTCACATCCCAAAGAGATGAGATTTCCAATACAGACTCCCTCCCTCTATGAATTGTAAAGGATGTATTGATTTGGCAGTTGAGGACGTAATCCCCTGGTGAAGAAAGTAGTTTTTTCAGCCTCTGCTGGAAGAACAGCCTTGGCCTGTAAAGGGCAGTGCTACAACTAAACCAGATGAGGGTCAACAATCAATGTATGGATATACTTATCAGATGGATGGTCTATTGACTTCCTCCCATGAAAAAAACGGTATCGACTGAAAGCCAATGCTGAGGCAGTGGAAATAAACAGCGGGGTGAGAAGGATGGATGGAGATGAATTATCATTCAAGAAAACAGATTGAGAGACAGATTGATGCTGCGCAGTCGTTTCATCGTTTAAAAAGCAAATGACTAATCAACTCAACTCAGCTGACATGTTTTTATTCTTTGTGTAGTTGTTCAGTCACTTACAGTATTTTTGTATTTAACTCCATAAGCAGACAGCAACATCTTTTACATTAAACACTTATTACATGCCAGATACAAAATTTAAGTGAAGTGGGTGAATATGAAATTATATTATCTTGAACAAATACAAGTACAGTCAGTCAGTCCAACTCGTGTAAATTGGCCAGCTATTTAGTCCATTAAATTAATTTAGACAAATTATGGCTTTTTTTTGGAAACCAGACACTTTCCATAGGATTGTTACCACAAACAGAATAAGCAATAACAGCTGGTTACAACAGCATGGGAGCCTTGTGAGCATGGCAACATTAATTGCCCTGGCAATTTGTTAATGTTGGTTAATATATGTAATGCATCATGAAACATGTCTGCAGTTTTGTGAGACAGAGAAACACTTACACTATACTGCTGGAAAGAGCAATGCAGTTTGTGTAAAATTACTAATTTCTCAGTTCTCTGGCTTCTCCATATCTTGATCAACAAAATATATAAGGTATAGCTAAGATTTTATACGTGCTCATTCTCATTTTAGTACAGGAAATGTAGAGTCTTGCTATCACCAGACCAAGCTCAATCTTTTAAGATTGAACATTAGTCTGGGGAGTCTGCTCTGTATTTTCTCTGCACAAGAGGCGTGATCAAATATCAAAATTGTGATTTATTAAAAACTCAAAAAAGGACACCATCAATAGAAAACAATTAGAAGTTATTGTTTTTTAATGAAATAACTCCCTTTTCTTGCATCTAGAGAGCCCAAAACTGCTAATGCTTTAAGAACTAGGGAGCATAAATAAAAAGGAGATTGAATAATGACTCTATTGATCTGATTCTATAATCGAGTCCATACCCGATTCCAAAATCACTAAATCAGCGAAGTCATCTTTTTAAATTATGTAAATTTTTTTAGGTTCTAGTAAAGTTCTTTCTAAAGTAGAACCCATTTTAAATAACAAATGTACTTTCCCACTTTAAAACCACCCATGGAGAATTGTGCTCCGAGAAGAAGAGAAACGGCCACCTCTCCAAAGAAAGCCTTTCGATTTATTCTTTTGTCAGTCTCATCTACCTTTTGTTATGGACAAAGAGAAAGTACCTTGTGGTGCTCCCCCCACAGAGCACCAGCACACTCACAATCCCCTGAACTATACAATCCTATACACATGCTAACACTGAGCAGCACAAATGCTTATCAGGGCACAGTTCTTACATTTGTGGAGCCAGAAATCCCAACAATCAATCAAACCAAGTGCTCCAATTAAATATTCAAAACAACCAGATGCCTCTGTAGACACTAAAGCGTTTAGTAGACTCGCCGTTCCTGATCTGTCGCACAACATTGTGACGTCATGGGAGGCTAATGAGGAAAGGCTACCAACTTTGCTATTTCTACAGACTAGAAGAAGAAAAGAAAAAAAAAAAGGTAAACAATGGCAGAACTGGCAGCAGCATTGACGTCAATGTTTCGATTGGATGACCTACTTTGTTGGATCAAGCCTTTCATTTACCATAAAAGAACTCCTCTTAACCCAGTAAG
This sequence comes from Perca fluviatilis, assembly GCF_010015445.1. Taxonomy (NCBI): domain Eukaryota; kingdom Metazoa; phylum Chordata; class Actinopteri; order Perciformes; family Percidae; genus Perca; species Perca fluviatilis. Next base: position 19,248,951 of record NC_053122.1, read on the forward strand.
TTTACAAGAGAGACTTGCAGTCACACGCATCCAGTTCCCCTCGAACTCGTCCATGCTTCCTGTTTCCGCTTTGTCGTGCACTTTAAATCCTGGCGCGCCAGCGAGATCTACGTCATTTTGACGTCACATTGGCGCACGACAGGTCGGGAACGACGACTGTAAAGAGGCCTTAACGGATAACTTTATGCAAACAACCTAACAGAATGTCGATGACACACATTTTTAGCATGGGGATTCCTCAGTTTGTATCCACCACCCCCCAGTCCTGGTCTATCCTCTATTGAGTATTTCATTTAGATTTAACTGTCCTCAAATTACATGTTTTAGTCCTGGGAAAGAAAAGTAGTCCATGAAAAACTGAGAAATAAGAGTGAATCTTGTGTGAAACAATTTCCAAAACTAATGACAGCTCAAATCGACTCCATAGCAAATCAAATTACAGGGATATTATTCTATCCTCTCTCAGATGGTTTCCTGAATGAATGCCCTGTTATGTAGGCAATGAGATTAGCTGGAAGAAATGTGTTGTGCTTTTGGTGGCTCCAAGGGAACACAGTAAATACCGCTTCAAACTCATACAGAGATGTGGGTCAAGGGATTTAATGACCAAATGTAAACAGTTTTTTAACATCTATTAAAACTTAAAAGGTGCAATGTGTAATTCCTGGCTACACCAAAACATAGGGGGCAGCATTTCACATTGTGCAAGAATTGCATGATTATGATACTGTTCAAAGATTGGGTACAGTTATACACAATGTCCTCCAAAATGTAGTTGGGATTCTGCATTTAAGAGACTGTTCCAATGAAGGGTTTCCTGCAGTCTAGGTCCATCCCAGCAGAGATTATTCGCTCAGCGGAGCTCACAGGGACCAAGAGCCAGCGATGGAAGAGGAAGCAGAAGCGAGGCAAGTAAGTGTGAATCCAGGCTAGGCCAAGAATGGCTCTGCATAAACCTGCTGTACCCAGCGTCTTTCTCGCCAACGCCCGCTCTCTCGTCAACAAGTAGGGTGACATGAGACTGCCGGATACCAACTACCACATGAATGGTAATAACGGAGACCTGGCTGCACAAAACCATCCCAGACTTTAGCTGTGGAGCTAGCGGACCGCACACCCAACTCTGCATCGCCGCCTGTGCTTTCTCTCTGCTAGGCTTTTGGTCACTGTGCGCTCCGCTGAGCGGGTAATCTCCGCTGGGAGTGAGCAAGAATATCAGGGGACCTGTCCATTGCAAAGTCTTGTAACGCAGAATCTCCGATTGGGTGTGCGGCCGCTACATCCTTGGCGGGGTAGTCTAAATCCAAAATCTATAACACTTACATAGCCGCTGGAAATTTTGCTTTACGTCCTTCTTTTCGGCTGGATGTCCGTTACCTTACGCTTTCTTTGTGTTGGAATTTTAAACTCCAGTCGATTTATGAGGACTATGGTTAACAGCTCCTCAGATCTCTGCAGGGTAAATCCAAACAGCTAGCTAGACTATCTGTCCAATATAAGTTCTGTTGCACGACTAAAACAACTTTCCACCAAAACAAGTTCCTTCCCGAATGAACAACGAAGTGCAACATTATGAATGTCTGCCAGAAAGACTGTCTGAACATGTGCTTTCTTAGCTCCATATTTAAATAATATCCAAAAGGAAAAACAAACAATTGACATTGACGAGGTCGACCAACACATCTTAAGAAACAATTCTCCTCTAGTATAACAAGGCCCTTCCACTTAGGTAAATTTATACCAAAATGGGTTAGGGCCAACTCACATCTGTAAGAGAGTCTAATTTATTTGTATAACCCAGTTATTCAGTTAGACTTTCAAAGAGTTTTACAGGCATGCCTTGTACGAAGAATTGACATCCCTCTTAGAACAAAATTCTGCATTTAATCCTGGCATTCCAAGAGGAACAATGGGTGCAAAACAGAAGAAAAAAAATTGGAAGTCAGCGAAAAGTTTTTATAGAAAAACATGGTAGTAGTGTAAATGAAAGGAAAATCCCACACTATACACCGATGAGCCAATCTCCACGTACTCCATCAAGAGCCCCTCTATATTATTACTGATAAGGGGGTATAAACAGGATGTTGCTGACTACCATGAAGTTTGTGTAGTGTATTCATCAAGCAGATCAAGCATGACGCAGCTCTGAACTCTCGTTAACCATTCTAACTAATCAGATAAGACGCAAAGCCGAGTGTTCTGGGAGAGGCTCTTCCACCTTTGAGTCACTGCCCTGTGTAACCTTTGCGGTCACTTAGGACAAAACTTGTCATACATACTTGTCAACACTTGTAAAAGGTTGTATATTCAGTAACTATATTTCACAATTATTAATGTCCAGTTAGACTTTAGAGCCTAAGGATGGGTATGAAACTTCAATACTTTTTGGTACTGGCATGAACCCAACAGTAAAGGTCTTCTTTATGTATTCTATGATCAGATAGGTCTAGATTTAAATAAAAACTTTTCTAGTTTTTTTATCATTATGTAGGGATGCACCGAATATTCGGCCACCGAAGATTTTCGGCCGAAAATGGCCCAAAAGGGCATTTTCGGTCGAAATAACTTTATCACCGAAACAATACGGCCGAAAATGTTGTGATGACGCAAACAGAAAACGCGACCTGCACGTGTGTCAGTACCCGATCCGTTCCACCTGCAAAGCGTCTCCTAAGCAAAGAGGTTGAGACGGACCACGGAGTGAAAACAATGAAAAGTACGCTCTTGGAGTCTGTCAGCACACGTTTCAGTGAGATCTATTCGGATCCTCTGCACTTCATCGCGACTGTACTTGATCCGCGTTATAAAGACCATTACTTGGATGCGGAAATAAAGAAGGGGCGAAACGATCCAGGCCGCGATGGATGCGGAGAACCCGCGTGGAGACGGAGACGAGCAGGCCCAGCGAGGAGATCAGAGCGCAGAAAAAAGACTTTGTCCGCTGCACCAGATGAGGGGCATGCACCCTCGTTGTCTGATATGTTCAGTGAAATCCTGCAAGAAAGTGCCTCAATTAATAATAATAATAATAATAATAACAATAGGTAAGCTATTCTGTTCTTAGGCTACTGTATACTGTATGTGACTATCAGATTGTAGCCATATTTCTGCTAGATATTTTTTTAATTAAACTTTAATATTAATTTATACAATTGCAATGCCTTGATTTTAGTAAAGTTAGTACACAGTCATAGCCATAAATGCAATGGTACTAATAATTGGCTTAATTTCTTTCGGTGTTTCGGTTTTCGGTCTTGGTTTCCTCTTTTTTCGGTTTTCGGTTTCGGCCAAGAATTTTCATTTCGGTGCATCACTATCATTATGTTTAGACAAAGTTCCTCTATGGCTGCATAGCAGCCCTAGCCTCTTTGGGTTGAAAGGTATAAGCGAGTATTCAGACCAAAAACATTGGTGGGAGCTTGTTGGTACCTATGAGACATAAAATACAATCAAAGTCCAGGGGCAGTAATAGATTAATGTGTTTAAAAGGCTTCTCAGACTCATAAACACTGCATAACTACTTTTGTAATACTCAGAGGCAGGATTTTACGAAGCTGGAAACTATTTTATAAGCACTTTGTGATAACGTCACGTTGCGTTGCCAGGTTCAACTTTGCAGATTTTCCGGTTGTGCAGAAAAACGCTGAACCTAGCTCAACTTTTTCTGAAGCACAATAAGCCGCTCAACCAATGAGAACATGCAAGCACACCACCCGTTTACCTCGTAATCTTTCTAATGAAAGATAAAAGTGTGTCTCTCTGTGCCTTTGCATTGTACTCATCGTCTGATTGGTACCTGAAGCAACACGCCCCCCACCAACCCAGCCACTTGCATATTTTTTTTATTTAAACGCAGGGCTATTTTCGGTCTCAACGTCCGCCATGTCTGTTGAACCTCATGTTGAACCCTGACCACATTCAACGTCCCAGCTGGGTTTGTTCAGGTGTGGTCTGTTGTACTGTGACCACACCCAGCTCTGATGTAGCGTGGTACTACAGTGCCACGCTACATCACTGCTCCACAGGGTGAAGAAAGGGCATGTTGTCACAACTAGTTGGCAGGGAAGGCCAGATATATATCTCAGAGTTTCAGTACCATTTTGGGATCGGTATTGAAACTCAAGTATTGTATCAGCAGTAGTATCACAGCTTTTTTTAAATGATACTCAGCCCTTTTAGAGGAAAACACATTAAAGTAGTGAAAAGCAGGGCTGAAACAATGTTCATACAAAACATTTTACTGATAAATCATTTAGGCTGTAAAATTTAAGAAGTTGGTGAAAGATGCATCCCAATTTCACAGAGCAAAAGGTAACACAATCCTCAAATGTTGTTTTGTCCGACAAACAAAACCAATGTCCAAAAGTCTTCAAAGTATAACGATATTAACCAGAGAAAAGCAGCCAATCCTCACATTTGAGAAGCTGAAACCACTGAATAGTTACTCACTACAATGTTGTTTTCTATTGATCATTTCAGCACTACAAGAAGACCATCAGGTTACTATTGAGCATCTCTATTTTTTTTTGTTTTTTTTTGTTTTTTACTTGTTTTAGGCAAAAAGCAGAATCTGAAGTCCACAAGCTGAACTTGCTCATGCTATGAAAGACACATCCATTGCACTAAAAGCCTGAAAGCTAAGTTGACAGACTTGCTCTGTAAAAACTGGCTGCAATCACATTGAGATGAGGAGGTACCAAGGTCTGCAAACCACTACTGAGGCGTAACTCCGTAATTGCCCTGGCACACTCTCTGAGGCGGAGCTCGGTCTTATCTTCGGGCAGCCTGCCATCTTTGCCAATCATAGTGAGTGGAGGTGGCTGGTGGGGTGGGGGAAGAGAGGAACTTCCTTCCGACTCCATTCATGCCATTGAGGCCACCTGCTGTGCCGGTCAATGGCTGGAGTGAAGCTGGGAGAGAGAAAGGGCCATCTTCAAGCTCTAAAATAGAATTGCTCTTCTTGTTCTGTGCCCACATTGTGACTGAGGATATGTGGAATCTAGGTTTGTTCAGTTTGCTAACATGCGATTCATTGGAAGCTTCAAATCAGCAAACTGTGATGATACTGTAGTCTCATTTGTGCCATGAGGACACTTTAGGAGTATGCAAGGATCTTTAATGACTGCAGTTAAACTCAAGTCCCCTGAACCCCAGCCAGCACCACCTGTTAGCGCTCCTCACTCCTCTGCCAACAGCCCTCTCCTTTCCAGCTGTGTGTGTTGTGTGTGTGTGTGTGTGTGTGTGTGTGTGTGTGTGTGTGTGTAGCGACACGACTGTCCAGCCAACTGGGTCTGTACAGGGATTACCGTGGAGCAGGATTACTGTGGCACCAGAGTACACACACACACACACACACACACACACACACACACACACACAACATACACAAAATCAGGGACAGTGACGATATTAAAAAAAAAACACACACACACACACACACACACACACACACACACACACACACACACACACACACACACAAAATCAGGGACAGTGACGATATTAAAACACACACACAAAATCAGGGACAGTGACGATATGAACACACACACACACACACACACACACACATTCCTGTAAATTATATCTTCTTACACACATGAATTTTGTGGTGTGAGTAAATCTGGGAAGTACAGTTGCACCACCACAATAAAAGCATGCAAGAACAGACTTGGAAAGTACTGCAAAAATGCTTAAATTACAGAGGATTTGACATTTTGGAAGGTCTGTTGTAACACAGCATAGTCTTGCAATAAAGGCCTATAACAGCTGAAGCCTACAGCAGCTGATTGTGTGAAAGTAAATAGAGATTGGGCGAGGCAGAACGAATGGAATAAGTGGTTACAATTGGTTATGTGAAAAGAAACTCTTCAACACAATTGAAATGAGGCTATACAAGTTACAAAAGAGATATTTGAATTGTTATTACGTTTATTCCATGGCTAAAACGGTGCAAATGCAGCAATTTAGCATTGTCCAGGACGGGTTGGGAGTCTTTTCTCATTGTTTTCTTCTCCCATCGAATGGTAGAAGCAAATAATCCTCAAGAGTCCTGGTTCAGGATTAACAATGAAACAGACTTTTATAAAATTGTAACACACCGAGAAAACTCTCCTGATCTCTTTCCCCAACTTTCTCCCAAGTGTCAGGCCCTGCTCACTCACTTCCAAGACAAAATGCGACTTTTTTGACTAGCACTTCTTACCTTAAAAGCGACCTTTGCAATGTTGTACTTCGGCTACATGCGTCCTGTGATCTTTTTTTTCCCTCCACGTTTTTATTTCACGTCGACGATGTAAAGAAGTGGAAACAGCCGAGAGAAGCAGTCTCTAACGTTGAATCTCAGTCTTCCGTCCGTCCCATACCGATTAACTACTTCACCAACCCAAAGTCCTCCGCCGGGATCCTTGATATTCCTTTCAAACGAGAACACACCGCCCGTTGACAAAGGCGGCGTAATATGGCGGAGTAAGAGCCAAGGAAAGCAGTTAAAAATCCAGAAATCACCGCCTGCTGATGGGTCAGCGTTGCCCTGAAAGACACACAACAATAGCCGGACTAGTGCCGACGAGGCCAAAGAAGCAATAATGCTGCGTTCAGGTACTCAGAATAGACGCGTACATCCGGCTTTCCCAGTTCAATTGATCCTTAAACACTGATTAACACAGAGGCTCCAAACTTTTTTGGCTTGTGATCTCTTAAAACAAAGCAATCAAAACAATCTGTACTTGTGAACCCCGTCACCAGTTGTATATGTTTACCTGTTGACCAATTTAACTAAACTTTGCAGCAAATGGAAGATAGAAGTAGGCCTGTTTAATGTTGATCAACTGATCAATTCAGCTCTAGTAGGTTATACATTACTTTGTGCATGGATACTTTGAAATGCCGTGGCATAGTAAAAAAAAAAAAAAGAACATAAGCACTACGCTTTGCAATTTATGTTTCTTTTTATTATTTGTCTAAAACAATTAAGTTATACTTCACCAATAACGTCTCCAGAACTTAGGTTTCTAAGGAAATTCAGGCTTCTTATTTTATAGGTTCATGGCGGCATGTTCTATTATTTCCGATAACACTTTAACGTCACATCATCTCCTATTGAATTGTTTCCCCTTGTGCCCAATATGGCCGACTTCACTGCTCAGATTGAGGACAAAGTCCACCATCTGGCTCAGCACCAAATAGATAGACTGTTCTCAATATTACACTCAAATCACGTGAAAATGTTTTTTAAATATTATAATATTAGACATAAATAGCGACGTTGTATCGTGCCATTTAACCTTTGAACCTTACTCGCAATGTGCATCTTTGTCATCTGGCGCCCTCTAGGTTGTATAAAAGAATGAATGGGACTAGGCTTCATATTTACTTATACCTGTATTAAATTAAATATAGTCTTGCAGTTTACACATAGTGTATGCTGGCATATTTAACTTCCTGTCAGTCCCAAATCCAACACATTTGTCATGTTTAGATTGCATCTTTGTATGAGCAAAAATCATGACCGCAATACTACAGCTCTGCAGGTATATATATATATATATACATAGATATAGATATATATAAAGACATTATGCTGAGATTTAGTTTGAAGTGATTTGCTGACCTCTACTGACTTTGACTGCATGGTGCGCAGGTGGCTCTGCAAGTTTCCCCTGAGGGATGCCTCAAAAAAGCACACACACTTTCAAAAATGGTAGATTGCTTGGCCTGTGGTATTGTGCTTGCTGCTTTCTTGAGAACCATTGTACCCCAAAACTACCAGAACGCCCCCAAAGCAATTTAACCGTATACTGCTGACTTACTTTGTTTAATAGTTAATAGTTTTACTATAGAAAAAAACGTTTTGAGTACTTCTTCTACCACTGCTAATACCAACATTACCAGTTAGTCGCAGGAAATTACTCCGGATGCATGTCTTTTCGTCGAGATCTGTTTCCGCTTTCTTTGTGGTGGAATTTTAAACTCCGGTGGATTTCTGAGGACTATGGTTAACTGCTCCTCAGATCTCTGCAGGGTAAATCCAGACAGCTAGCTAGACTATCTGTCCAATCTGAGTTTTTTGTTGCACGACAAAAACAAAATTTTAACTACACATTCCACCTTACCAAGGCTATTTTACAACGGCTCTGTGCGGAGTTTAGCACCGCCCATGACGATTGTGATTGGTTTAAAGAAATGGCAATAAACCAGGGCACGTTTTTCTCCCATCCCGGAATGCTATGTGGACTAGCCAGACCCTCCTCCGCAGCGCTGTGGAGGAAGGTCTGGCAATGCGAGACTAGAGAATGGGGGAAAAGTAAAGCAAGACATTGTTTGCTTGAGCTCCCCAAATCATATTATTATATTTAACATTTTAGTTAATCTAGTCCCAATTTTGTCATTTTATTCAAACTGATTCCACATAAGATTTTACCTGATATATCTTATCATTATCTGATGAAAAACACAGGTGCCTACCGACAACATAATCTTCACTTTACCTGTTCAACTGACTTTAACAGTTTAGATATCAGACACGCAACTTTCCTGCTGTTATTACAGACATGTGAAGTAATCACAGACCCCCCCCCCATAAAGGCTATACTGTATTTATTGAGTGACCAGAAACACACGGTGAAATACTTTAATACTTAATACTAAGAGGTATTAATTACTCTTAAGAGGTATAAATTTCCAAAGGCGTAATTGGACAAACTCACTCACTCACTCACTCACTCACTCACAGGCTGATAAAACGTCTAACTGGTGGAATAATTAGGTTATTTAAGATCCTTTGAGTGGTGGTAGTGAGCTGTGTGAGCAAATGGAGTCGTGGCCTATATCAGTGGCTCCCAACCTGAGGGTTTAGACCTCTCAAAGGGGTCACAAGATAAATCTGAGGGGTCCCAAGATTATGGAAGATTTAAAATGCCACAATGGAAAAAAAAAAATCAAACAAAGACATAAAGTGAAATACAATACATGTGGTTATATGCATTTCCTTGATATATATGCATTTAGTATGTCATCATACACTATAAAGGAAATATATACTACAATGTGCATTGTATTTCACTTCATTACTTTAATATGCATTCATTTAGGAGTTTTGAATCTTCCATACAAGATGATAAATAAGATAGGAAAGAAAGAAAGTAGGCTAGTTCTGCTACACTATTTTATATCAGTTTTCTTTCTCCAATAAATGCTTTTTTCTTGTGAAATACTGTATTGACAGTGTCACCTCTTAGATAAAACACTCTGAAATCACAACTCGGCATCCAACCTGCACCATGGCAACCTGCTCCATTTTCATGGATCACACCCAAAAAGGCTCTTATGAACCTATGCTAAATCCACATAAAGCAATGAAATACAAATTTTATTTAGCCCAAGTTCCTAGAATAATTTGAAAGATAATAACATAACAATGGATTCTACACATATGCTAATGAGATCTTGATCTCAATTAAATTAAAGACCCGATAAAGGTTATAATAATAATAATAAGAAAAAGTTTAAATATTTGTTAAGAAATTCCAATCAATCATCTCGTTGTGAGTGAAGAGAAGCAGAAAGCTGAAAAAAACCACAACAGTCTTTTGGCTATAGTCGTTAACCTCACGACGACCAAATGTGACAGTAGTGTATACTGACTCATCTCTTCCCTCTGTGTGCACCGGTGTTGATGAATGAACCTCGCGTGTTTCTCTTCTTGTCCTCGTGATGGCGCCGTTTGCTTAGGCTACTGAGCTGCATCTATACCTGCTCTAACAGGCCTAACGTGTGTAGTCTGCTCCATTTAAAACATATGGGGTTTAAGTTCTACTCTTCATAGGAATTACGCCCCACGAAGAAGAAGTTGTGGATAGGCCCACTGTGGCAGTGACAGGCACTGTTCGTCATATTGCGTCAGAGTAAACAAAACGCTGACGTGAATCTCTCGCCTCTTTGCCAAACTGTTCAATTGGTTGTTGAGCTATAGGTCTGATTCAGTGTTGTACAGAGCTAAATGAAAAGGTGCGGTGGCCTAGAGTTGGTGATTAAAACGAGGCCCCATACAGGACTACCAAATTAGATTTTCACATATAGGCGTCCACCCTCCAAATGAAAAGTCTCATAACTTGCATTCCACACACTCTGTAAGCCAACAATTCTATGAATATTAGCATCAAGCTTATATGATACGATTTTATTTGACTGTATTATTTGCAAATAATAAGTAGCATATTAAAGAGCAGCCGCAAGCATAAAAAGGTTCGATTTATTGCCAAAAATGTGCCAAATGAGGCTTCATCAGGGTGGAAAGAATTAGGCCCGAATGCTTCTTGGTTAATTAGCACATACATAACAGTTTAGCTACAAGCCTTTTCTCGAGTTTTTTTTTTTTTCGTTTTAACGTATCAATTAGCGCATTATGATAATACAGACAATTTCAGAACAATGTTGGGAAAATGAGTGAATCGTTTTTAAAGCCACGTAGGCTGACAGCTCTCTGAACCGGCATCCTGCGTCACCAGCTTCAAATCAGATTATGTGACTCTGTATTTCAACAATCTAAAGGATAGGCCGATGCCTTCGCGCAGTCATTGCACGGCCATTAAAATACCCTCTCAGTATCCAGTGATCAATTATTGTAAATGATTAGAGCAAGTAACTGTAGCCTAAATAGCCTTAATTCGAGACGATGGTTTCAGCACTGGACAGCTCCTGACTCCTCAGAGGTCTTGAACTTGGTCAGCGGAAGTCTGATCCCCCCCGCCCTTCATTAGAACCATCCAGTCACACGAAACCACCAGCACCACCAACAACAGCGATGATCATTTCCCAGCTCTTTCATAATCATAAAAGCCTAATTGGACTTGATGACGGTGGGAAATAACCCGTCGCTGTCGCGGTGAGGGACACATTGATTTGTATTGGCCGTCACGTCGTCCTGTGCAAAGTTCATGTGTTGTATGCATTACACACACACACACACACACACACACACACACACACACACACACACACACACACACACACACACACACACACACACATTTCTGTTTTTCTTTTCTTTTCAAAAGGAAGAAAGTTTGAGAGTAAACTTTCATTTTAGGAGGGAGGTGGGTGGGGGGGGGGGTGGCGGATGCATCGATGAGGAAGGAAGTGTACGTTTATATTCCGGGAGGCAAACTTGATGACGTCTATAGCATCCTTAATGTGACATATTGGAGGGAGGGGGGCAAGGCTTACGATACATGGATAAAAATCCAAGACAATCACAGCACAGGACAAAAGTTTAGAGCAACGCTATGCAGACGAACATACAGCGCACTCTCTCTCCGAGTTTGCCTGTGCGACTGGTTGAGTCCTATTAATTGTGCCTCAAAGTGAGATAGGCTGTACTGAGGGGAACATAAGGAGACGACGGAGGCGCTTCAGCCAGGAAATAAGTGCCGTGAGAAAGAAACCGTCTTTCTCTCACACACACACACACACACACACACACACACACTACCACAGCCGCGCCCGGATCACATCCTACAGCACAGCGTTCTCCCTGCTTTCCTGCTATAGGTATGTGCTTTATCTGCGGATTGTCTTAAATCTCGGAGAAATTCATTGATGGAGAGCGAGATAAAGTAATGGAAATTCTTCTTTTTTTTTTAACTGCATGGGGATCTGCTGTGTTTTTTTTTGTTTGTTTTTTTAATAACTTTGGCACTGCATGCAAAGGATTCGGTGTCAATTCCACAATTAAACTTTTACGAAATGGGATTAAGAAAACAGATCTTTGGTTTGAGCAAACGGACGCTGTGTTTATATTAAACAGGCTTATATTCGGTCCAGCTTTGTAGCTTGTGATAAGAGAAGTAGCATCGCATGTGAATTCGACAGAACAAAGAGCGAGCACGTTGTTTCTATAGGAGTGACTAACCTGTTAAATGTTACGTCTGTTTTTTTGTTTTTCTAACAGCATGGCCAGTTCGAGTAAAGCGACTTTAATCTTGCTCGTCTACGGAATCTTAATGCACTACAGCGTCTTCTGCACACCTATCGGACTAAGTTACCCTAAAATTAGGTAGGTGTAATTGCTTTATGAGTCTTTATAACCTGATTATAGTATTTTTAACACAATTTTTGTTCAATGATGGCATTCCATTGGGATTAATGATTATATCCTATTTAAGGAGGTGGGCACTTTTTCTAATAAGTGTGCGTAATTGCGCACAAACTATGCCCGCAATTTAAAATCACAGAATTGAGAGGAATGACAAAAGGAAATACAGTTATTTTACCATACGCACATGTAAATATTGTGTGGAAAATGACAATGGAAATTGCGTAGAGGTATCCTGTCCGGTGGGACGGTTCACAGAACTCCCCTTATTAAAAATGAGAGTGCAGTCAATGCAACTGATAGCCCTTGGGATGACGGTGGGCTGGCCTCGCCAAGGAGAGGCGAGGCAAAACGAATAGGAGAGCTCTATCCATGTAAGAGTTATTCTTGTTTTTCTGTGAAAAGCATATCCATAATTTGGGCGTGGTTCTTATTGATTCTACTATTTTACAATTGCGGCATTCTTTTAATAAAATGTTGGCTCCACGCCTACAATAAATGTGATCATTTTCACACCCATTGTTTCGATTCTTAAATAATGAATGAGGATGTAGCCTGTGTTGAGAGCAGCAGCACCAAGTTGGAATTACAGATTTTCCCGATGAAAAGAAATATCTATTTAAAGAAAGAAAAAAATAAAGCTACTAACATTTTAAACCATTATTTAATTTTTTGATTTACATTTTAAATAATTCGTTTTCTGGTTTTATTTTAAAACATCTGACATTAAAACATAATGAATTTTTTTTTCGTTTTCTTCTCTTATCTGTAATGCATTTAAATTCCCAGTGATTTTAGAAACCGATGCAAGCATTTTGGCATTCTTTCGCTGTTGCATCCCACTTGTGCACAGATCAAATTTGTGATTAATGCTCTCCCTTTTGCAGACTTGAAAACGACGCCTTCGATGAGGATGGGAATTCATTATCCGACATGGGTTTTGATAGCGATCAGATTGCTATACGAAGCCCACCATCCTTAAACGACGACGCGTACACCCTCTACTACCCTCCAGAGAAGAGGTACATTTGCTTTCAGATCGCAGCTTAAGCTTGAGCTGGATTCCATTTTAATGACTTTTTTGCTGTTTGCGATACTGTTTGCTTGCTTTGTTTCCCCCAGAGTTTCTCATGTTATTTGTTCAGTGTTATTTTCATACCGAGTAGCCTAAAATGTTGGATCCAAATACTGTAAATAATAGCTAATAAAAAGCTCGGCAGATACGGAAGGATAGCCTGTGTGTGAACCGGCTATGAAGCTCCGATCTGACTGCACCTGATGTGATATCGAACCTGCGGTTGGGTGGGGACATTTTAGGCTACTTTTGATCATTTTGTGTGCGCTTTTTAGTTACTGATGATCTATGTGTTTTGGCGTTTTATCATCTCAGAACAGAAAGGCATGCTGAGGAAGAATTAGATAGAGCCTTGAGGGAGATCCTGGGTCAGTTAACAGCGAGACATTATCTGCATTCTCTGATGACAATTCGTGCAGGGTAAGGGCATTTCTTATAAGCGTTCACCTGCAGTCATCATTTTTTATGTTCCTCCGCTGCACAAGTCCAGGCTGCTGCATCACTGTCTATCGTGTTATGTGCTACTTTCATTTTTTTATTTTTTTATCTCTCTATTAAAAACGTCTAGACATTTTGTTTTTGTTTCCGTTTTTGTTGTGGCGTGGCACCGCATTGCGTTCATGATTACTGTCCTCCCTTAGGACTGAGGGTCAGTTTTCTGAGAATAAAATACCCTTCGATTTATATGTAATTAATAATCTATAAATTGATTTTGTTTTCCCAAGCTCTGATGAAAAAAGCATGTCAGAATAACAAATTGGCTGCAAATTAATAATGTATGGCTTTTCTAAAACGCTTAAAATCACTGTTTCTTTAACACTGTCTTGCTTGCCGCCCCCTTAAAAAAAAGAGAATTCATTAATAATGATTGTAGGCAACTTTACATAATGACAAGCTGAAGAGATTATCAAAGCTAAAATGTCAAACCAAAAAGAGCAGAAATCTGTTGAGAAGTTGAAGGCTGCAGCTTTAACTTATGCTATTTTTGGTTTTGTTTTGTTTGTTTTTTCAGTGAAGACAACAGCATGGAGGAAGAGTCTGAGCCCTTATCCAAAAGACATTCAGATGGGATCTTCACCGACAGCTACAGTCGCTATAGAAAGCAGATGGCCGTGCAGAAATACCTGGCAGCGGTTCTGGGAAGAAGGTACAGACAGAGAGTTAGGAACAAAGGACGCCGACTTGCCTATTTGTAGCGTTGTTATAGCGCCCAAACTGCCCTCCTGTGTATATACATCCAGTCGTTAAATCAAAGTCATTCAGATATATCTGACCAACCAGTGGATTGCGCCTGTGTTCTTTCAACATGTATTTATGTATGAAGTAAAGCCATTAAAATGAATATTTTAATAATAATATCGGTTTTTTTTTCTTCTTTTTGTACAAAAGCACTTGAAACCGCACAGTTATAGCCTACTTTGTGGACCAATATTTTATTTTCATGTTAAGATGTGGAAAACAAATCAAAATGATAAAAAAAAGAAGAAATCTGAAAAAAAAGATAATTGTGCACCTTCAATATTATGCGCTTGAAATCTTTAAAAGTCATCTACATATGCAGAAAATAAATAGATTTTAAAAAGACAATCAAAGTATTGAATGTTATACTTATTTTTGTAACCAACGTTCTATTTTTTTTAGTGTTGTTTGTTTTCCAAACAGGCCCAAAGAAGCAGTGAGCATGCTATGAGAGGCATATCAGGCTTATCCTAAATGATAGATGTTGCCCTTGCCTGCCCCCCCCCTCCCCACCCCTTCCTCCTCCTGCTACCTTAATGGGAGCTCTGTGGGTTTGTATAGCTCGCTCTCCCTCCAGGGGAATTCAGATGGCTTTTGTTGAATAGCCTCTCATTTGACAGAAAAACTGATCGACTTACACGGCCATTCATGTAACTGGTGGTAAAATCCGACCCTCTTTTAAGCAGAAATTTAATTGCAGGCTTTTGCGAGGGCATTATTGCCTTTACTAAAGATAAAGGAAGCACCCAAGTTGCTGGTAACAGTATGCTGCAAACACTGCTTGCTCACTTGCCTCAAAGTCATTTACTGTAGGGCGATAAATCGTGCTTGATAGGAACGTGTAAAGAATTCCATGTGTGTATTATGTACAGTATAGTAATTACACAGTGCACATATTCATCTCAATGTTGTCTGTGTTCAGTCAACAGAATTATTTGGAAGAATGTGAAACAGAAACAGTTGATTGTATTTGGGCAGCACTACAAATATTCAGAATGGACCCAGAACATATAAAGATGCAGGAAATGAAGTATTCTTGTGACAAGAGGTGGAGAGAAAAGGTAGCATCTGAGTTACAGTTAGGAATATTTAACTCTTACTTCTTATTTATGGGTGCATGTGGAAACTGACACCTTGCTAATTTTGCTTAGAAACTGCATGCCATCATGCTTTTTGGGATTGTGCTATTTGGGAGGTGGGCTGTGCTCAGCCTATTTCAGCACCACTCCCCCCCCTTCTCAGATGTGTTGGAAATGTGAACAAGGAGGGCTAGAGGTGGTGGAAACTGGTACTGCACTGACTTGTTGAATTTTTACCTCCCCTGCTGCTGTCATTGTGGATATCATAAGACAATACACTGGACCCCCTTGCCTTTGCCCTGGTAGCAGTTTTTAAAGATTATTTTGCTTCTAGATCGCTGTGCTAAATAGTTGACTTGACAGTGCTGTGGTTCATTGTTAAGACAGAGCTGATCTGTGTTAGATGTCTACCGAGGTTTGTGCAGTGAGGATGTGATAAAGAGATGAGAAGAGTGTCGGGTGAGAGAGAGAGAGAGAGAAAGAGAGAGGTATGCATGGCGAGGAAGAGAGAGCAGGAGACAAAGAGATAATGTGCGCATGTGAGAGAGAGCGAGAGAGAGAGAGAGAGAGAGAGAGAGAGAAAAAAACAAAGTTACATAAGAGGCAAGTTACAGTACAGCACCCACAAATCAGAGAGTTTGTCGCACCTGGATACAGGAACAAATGAGAGGCGAGAGCACCGCCGCCTCTCCTCACCTGCCAAAGTGACATCAGGGTCAATGAGTCCGATAGAAAATATCAGATGTTGAATTCCCTTCACTTTGGTACCAGCAGTAGGATAAACAGTATATGAGTGAAGCTGGACACTGAGTTCCCCTCTTTCCCCCTGGCATTAGAATGGAGGTGAATGAAATTCAACCCTCCAGGAAAGGGATATCCCACTGACTTTTATTAGGGAGACATCTTATGTATTTATTCAATATTATGCAAAAGCAGCTTTATGCACCCCTGCAATCCAATCAGTGGCCTGTATTCCCCCACAGAAACTATCAATACACTCCTTCAATTTGGCTTAATCCTACAGGCTTTGTGTGTGTGTGTGTGTGTGTGTGTGTGTGTGTGTGTGTGTGTTTGTGTGTGTTTAACGTTTGTGTGAAGGAGTGACTGAACGCGCATGTGGAGCTGGAAACTGCTTTTGGCTTTGGTGCCTTGCGTCAATGTGAGAAAAGAAAATGAGATCAAAAAATTCGCCACAAGTGACAGATGGCAATTTTAGTGGCCCTACAATGCTGCAGTCCATTAGCTTACATTTAAACTCCCTTTGACTCTGTTTAATCGCTCAGCTTAGTCTGCCCAAGAGTAGTAGAATTAGGCTTTTTTGTTTTAAAGCATGGCCAATGATTTATTGAGTATAAAAAGAAAAAAAGAAGAGAATGTATATTTTGATGGAGCAGGCAATGTGTGTGTGTGTGTGTGCATGAGTTTCAGGTGTTCAGTGCCTGTGAGAGTTGTGAACAATGACCGGTGTTTGTTACTGTTGATTATGAGGTGTTGTTGATTATTTTGATATTGGTCAGTAATTTATTAATCAGAAAATAGCCCCAACATATTCTTTACAACTATGTGCATCACTATTTAGAATAAAAGGGTTTCAGAACATGACAGAGATGTTGTTCAGATCATAGAAAATGCCTGTTGTTAATATTTCTGAAAGCGCCAAACGCCTTACTTCAATGTTTAATCTCCTATCTATCTGAAAAAAATGTGTTTTAAAAGTGAACCTTAGTACAAGTGACATGGTTATACACACAGGAGTCCTTATATGGGGTTTTACGTTTCTCAATGTTATGAAAGTGTTGTAAGATTTGTATGAATAAATTTTTGTAAACAACATTTTCTAATAATTGTCTAATCTTTGAAATATGTCATTCTTAAGATGAGTGTGTTGTGAGACAAAGAAAGTACAGCAACGGTAGAGAACCAGTTGTAGCCTTGTTACACATCTTGACTACAGTCTTTTGTTTGCATCAGAATAAAGCTTAAATCTACCTTTAAAAGATGAGTTTACATGATCACCAAGGGCCACATTTCAGTCTGAGCAGAGATCGTCTCCTGAAACAAACACAAACCTCAAGTCACATTACAGCCAATAAAGTGAAACATCCTCTAGCAACCACAGCAACAACTCTGCTCTTCTCCAGTGGGTTATGTAGACCTGAGGTCCTATCAAGTTAAATTTATCTTTCTGTAGCCAGACAAACAGACATGAAATGGAAAATAGGAGAGAAACTTGGTGCATTGTGCAGAAATGGTCTAACCTTTCAGCACGAGGAATTAACACTGAATTATGAACAAATAAAAGCAAAGTGAGGTATATTTGGTGTCTTTTATTGGTCAATCCAAACCACATCATGACAATTCCAGGTGGTTTTAGAATTTCATGTTACAGTTTCTAAGACGGGGGAAAACGTTGAATACATCTAAGTAAATGCATCAGTAATTCAAACCGAAGAACCATCCAACATATCCGAGGAGCTCGTCGAGATAAGCTACGACCCTGCAATGAGCAGCAGAGCTCAGAGAGCTGCCCTCCTCCAGGAACAGCACCACGTCTTTCCCCTCACTCCATCCTTGGCCTCGGAAGTGCAGCTGTGTCCCGTGGGAGAGGAGGATGGGTATGGCAAAGGAGCGTGTGTGTGTGTGATCTAACCCTCATCAGTCAGAATGTGTGTGTGTGTGTGTGTGTGTGTGTGTGTGTGTGTGTGTGTGTGTGTGTGTGTGTGTGTGCGCACATGCACCAGAGCTCAACTAACCCAATCAGAAAAATGTTGCATGGCAACGGTCCACAAAGGGACACGGTGATGTATACGCATGTGTCAAGTGTGTTTGTATGTGTGGAAAGGGAGTGAGGTAGAGAGATTGTGAGTGTGTGTGTGTGTGTGTGTCTATGTGTGTGCTCAACAAAAGCAGACTTTGAGCAGGCTTTGTATTGGGATGAGGTTCTATATTTGTGCATACAGATACACACTGTAATGTCTATCACACTATCACAGGTAGTGTAATAACAGCAACAGTCACTGGCACAGTTGAGCACAGGTGGTAAATATGATTAATGAAATTCAACAAAATGAATTAGCCACAAGAAACCACACACTACGACATACATATTTGTTTCCTCTCTGAGGACGTTGAATCATGGGAGTTGCCCTGTTGCTATGTTGCTAAGGGTGACAGATTATTGATTGTCAGGATTTGAGCTACCTGTGTGATATATAGGACGACTCCATTCTTGATTTATCCATCCACCCCTCCTCCCCTTTCTTTTTCTTCAGCTGTCAAGAAGAAAATGAAGCTTAGTCCTCTTGACAAGCAGAGATTCTTAGATTCCTCCTGTGGCATATGTTTGGACTGACAAACGATGCATGGAGCGAGCGAGTCAGGTGAATTGAACCAAAAATGTATTCACAAACAAAAATTGGATTTGATTTTATATTCACGCCCGCATACGCCCACAAGTGGATATTGATACAAATGCTCCAAGCAGTAGGCTTCACATGAGGGGCCATCCTGAGCCAATTTGTACTTAATGTACATTACAGCCTGAATCAATAAAAGATGGCTCCTCCTCCCTGCATCATCGCTCCTTTATACCATGCATTACTCCACTTCTTATCTCTCCATTACTGTCTTCGAGCTGTTTTAGAACTGATCTTAATTTTTCATACAGTTGTGTCCCTGGCTTGTTTTATTGGCAGGTTCTTGGAAGGAAAAATGGGAAGATCTCCTGAAATTAGAGCTGCAAAAACAGCCAGGTCACACTATACAGAGTCTGGAAACATACACAGCTTTCAATAATCGTCCTTCTGCCCTACAATGCCTCTAGACACATCTTAATCATATATAAGGTTTTAAAGGGGGAAGGGGAGGTTGTGTTCAGGGCTTTTCCAGTGGGGATACCCATACTGCCCCCCCCCCCCCAAGCACCACAACCACACCCAGCTTTCTTTGTCATTTGTCTGATGAGCGTGTGAAGCCAGGAGTGTGTATGCATGCTTAATACTGATTTATTGCTTGTATGATTAACATTTCTGCTTTTCCTTCAAACAAACACTGCCCCCTCCTTCTCCCCCGACTTCTCTCTTGCGTGTCAGGGTTAGGAATACAGCAAGAGGCCCAGACACACCAACGACGCAATCACACACATCTCACCCCTTCGCCCAAACGCCCCTCCCTTTGAATTTCACCTCATGAATCATTTAGTGGTCAGGTTTGGGGGGACGGTCTGGTCATGGCTGCAATGAAACCCACGACCGTGACGGCCCCGAAAAAGTCCCTTTCTAGCTTACATATCATCTTGTGGTGGGCTCTGTCACATCAACCATTAAGCAGGAGGCACTCTGTGGTGAACAGCAGCCCCTCTGGGAGCAGAGAGAGAGAGAGAGAGAGAGAGAGAGAGAGAGAGAGAGAGAGAGAGAGAGAGAGAGAGAGAGGAGACAGGGAGAGAGAGGAGACAGGGAGGAAGAAAGTAGGAGATGTGGGCAATGAGATGCATTTTGTTACTATGTTACAAATATTACAAACTACAGGCACTAAGCTATTTATATGGCAAGCAGACCCAGAGCAACATAAGCATTTATTTGAACTTATGTTTCTGGCTACCCAATGAATTTAAATCCAAAATCCATCCTCTCTTTAGCTTGTTTATATCTGTCTTTTTAGCGAAATGCTCCCACCATGTTCACCAGCTTGTCACCAGAAAGGGTTGAACCCTGATCAGACAACCCTAGCCCAACCTTGGTAGGTGGTGTGAAAGAGGTATAACTGTGTCTGTCTGCTGTTTGGTGCTGAGCAGGTAGTGTACAGTGGGGTTATCAGAGCTTTCTTGATGAAAACAGATGCTACTGGAAACACAGCTGATAAGACTGGTGAGACTGAACCAAGAAATTTAAGTTACGGCCTGTAAAACCAAAATAATGAGCTAAAAAAGAAGCTAAAATGCAGATTTGTCTGTAACCATTTTTTGAAGGTTTGCCACTAGCGACAAACTCTAATTTGGAGACTGTCCACCCCCCGAAAAACACCCACATAAGTCATTTGTTCAAGCAGCAATTACGACTCATATTTACATTTATAGCGGCGGCTAAATAAAACATCACAACAAACGGAACTACATCACGTTCTGTGTGCATGACCGGAAATGATGATTTGAACCCAAACAACCATTTTTTTCTAAACTTAACTAAGTAGTTTTTGTGCCTAAACCTAACCAAACTGCCACCGTTTCACAATGTTAACTAGCTTAAAACCACGACCGTTCCATGGTTTAGATATCCATCCATCCATCTTCGTCCGCTTATCCGGTATCGGGTCGCGGGGGTAGCAGCTCCAGCAGGGGACCCCAAACTTCCCTTTCCCGAGCCACATTATGGCTTAGATATGAGGATGGAAAACACTCCTGTGGCTCTTATTAGAGGGTAAGAATAAACAACCTATCGTCATATGGTGTGAAGGACTTGTTGGCAATTTGTCAGCAAACATTTTTAAAAGCCCTTCACCTCAGAACTCCCATTTCTTGCAGTCAGTGGTACTAAATAAAAATAAAAAATCATCAAACAAATGTCTTTAAAGCTGTCTTTTCCCAGTGTGGTTCTCCAACAGACACACACAGAGAGCTGTTGTGTTCCATGATGTGCTTCTCAAAATGTGGAGTTTGTGGAGAACAACTGCAGTGAGGGTGGGGGGGTGCCACAGCAGGTGGGCCTGCTGGCTTTTGAACTTAATCAAGTGTGATGACTTCACTTGAATAGTAAGTTATGTTATGTTTTTGTATTAATCTCAAAAGTAATCTTTGGCTGCTAAATGCATGGTTTTAAAAATCAGATGATGCACTACAGCATCCAGTTCAGCGTTAGCTGAAGCCCCACCGTCTTTCTGGCTTTTATTTTGCCTGCAGCTCATACACTCACAAAGCCCTGGATTGGCTGTGCAAACACTGAATAATGTAGCATTGCTGGAGCAGTTAGGTGTGAAAAATCTGTGTGAGATTATTGAGAAGAAACGTATTCATCTCATTTTTATTCTCCTCCCTGTCTCTCTCATTTACCTCCAAAGGAAGGAAAAAGACACCCTTTTACTCTTCCCCCCCTGCAGGCATCCACTGCTGCACCCCTTTCCACATCATTCACCCTCACTTCTCTAAAGATGCCTGAATGAGATGAGCGTTAATGAATGGAGAACATTCGAGAGTCGAGAGAGAAGCTTGTCATGTTCAGGCTTCATGGGTTATGTGCTCATGAGAGTCAAATTTACACACTGGCACACAGCTTGTGGTTATGTTATCTTACATCTTTCCTTTTAATGAACGCGATATGAGTGTGTGTGTGTGTGTGTGTGTGTGTGTGTGTGTGTGTGTGTGTGTGTGTGACTGTGTGTACTAGTGGCGGGGATTGCTTTAATATGTTGTCAAAAGATTGGAGAAGACTGTATAATACAGGGGGATGCAACAGTACGGTTTCTAAGGGCACAACTTTAGAATTCACAAGTTCTATGGACAATGAAACACAAGTGTTTGAAGAAAAGGTTGCTGGAGAACAAAAAGAAGCTGAGAAGTCCATTTTCCCTGGAACAAATCCTAAAAGAAACATTGATGTTGTATTTGATGTTCATAATGAAAACAGTTTCTTGTTTTAACATTCTCGCATCACCTTTGGAAAATTGCATCTTCTCTGTTCTTATAAACTTCTCACACTTGCAAGCGATCACAATCAGAGATCCTAGAGATTGCTTTATCCCACCTCACATTCACACCAAAGTGAAAGCGTTTGCTTTGAGTGGCAGATGCACAAAGCAGGCATAGTCTTTTACCGTCTTTTCCCACATATTCAAAACAAAAAAGGTACCGACTGTCACAGAGCAACACATAACTCTTTGGGAATATTCTGCGATGTGAGGCTGTGTGATAAGGAGAGAGGTGTGAGTGGGAAACATAGGGAGGCGAGAAAACCAGCCAGGCTCTTCATTCACAACTGTAGCGCAACCCCCCCCCCCCCCCGGTTCCGCCCCCCTCCAATAAAAAAAAAAAACGGCCCCCCCCCCCCCTCCCCCCCCTTTTTTTTTTTCCTTCCCCCCTTTTTGGGCCCCCCCCCCCCACAACCCCCCCCCCCCCGACTTTTTTTTTTTTTTTTTTATAAAAAAAAAACAAACAAAAAAACAAAAAAAAATAAAAAACACCCCCCCACACCCCCCTTTTTTTTTTTTTTTTTTTATTTTTTTTAAAAAAAAAAAAAAAAAAAAAAAAAAAAAAAAAAAAAAAATCAACGAAACTACATTAGTTAAAAATTGCTAAAATTTTATAAAATATATATATTTTTTTTTTTTTTTTTTTTTTTTTTTTTTTTTTTTTTTTTTTTTTTTTTTTTTTTTTTTTTTTTTTTTTTAATTTATTTTTTTTTTTTTTTTATTTTATGCAATTGCAGAAGTGGAATTCTCCTCTGCCGCCATTAAAGATGAAGCAGGGTTTTGTGGATTCTGCATTGCATTAATAAAAAAAATATCAAAGTTGAAATAGTCGGTTGAAAAGTTACATTTTAAAAAGACAGCTGAGCTTACTATTAACAGTCCAAATTAAACAACACAATACTTTGTGTGCCCATGCCCTCTGGTCCACAAAAACATATAGAAGAATTTTCTGATCTTACGCCACTTCCAACAGGACGAAATAATTTGTATGTGTCCTTCCCAAACTGTCACAAATCACTGTTGACTAATAAATCTGTTTTATGGTGCGACAATGCTCTGGTTAAGGTTTGGTTAGGTTTAGGCACAAAACTGACTTAGTTAGGTTTAGGGAAAGATCATGGTTTAAGATAATTATATTATATATATATTATATATTATATTATGTAATAGAAATATTCAATAAGTCAAAATATTGTGTTAAAGGTCACACATATTTGTTGTTTATCACATGTAGTAGACCATACCAGAAGAAAATGTCAGTTCTGTGGGAAACACTGTGGTCACTGTGTTAATTTCTGCCGTTCTGTTAATTGTAGTCTCGTAGAGTAGAGACTTCGCTCATGCTTGTTAGTTTAGGGGTTTGGCAGCCGCTGTTAGTCCAGTGACATCATCGATCAGTATAATGGCACAGTGATTACTCCGAAACGCAGTGAAAACAACAAAGCCATGACTGCTTCACGAAAGATGTCTTTAAATAAAAACAAACACACTGCAGAAAATCACTTTAAGCTAATTTCATTGACTGATGTTACACTCAGCGGAGACATGTTATAAATGCATTTCTAACTGACAGTTAGTCATAGATTTATAGTTGTGTTTATTTGACACACATGGACTGATAAGAATCGATAGCAATGTTGCACTTAGTGAAGCCATTTAACAAATTACAGAAGCTTTCCAGATACCTTTGAGATTAAATGTCAAGTTAATGGCTCAGTTTACAAAAAAAAAGTTCAAAAAATTTAAAATCAAGTGGAAGATAGGAAGAAAACGTAGTAAGAGAAGAAGAATGTATTTAGTGATTTATAACACAGCATCTGCTTAAAATTATACTTTTTGCACTTTCCACACTCTGCGTTTAAACAGATCACCACATTTCTTGTATTCTATCTGAAACTGTCATACTCCTTAAATAGTGCATGCTGTATTCCTGTCTTCTGAGAAAACAAATAGAGGAAATAGGGCCAAAAATAATGAAAATGTAATGATAAAGACTGTGAAAGTGACTTAATGATCTAGTTTAGCTCGTATGGTTTCAGGTCTTCCCACAGTAAGTGGTAGTGAGGGTAAATCAAAATCATGCTTTTCAGACGATTGAGATGCTTTATTTCCTCATGCTGATCATAATTCACGCAGGTGAGATGCATGCAGCCATATTTCATTATACATAGATGTACCTTTAAGGGTTTGAAAGCTAACATTTGTTTAACATGACCAATAAATATCTTGACAGAGGTCCAGTGGTACAGGAAACCAAATCAGACACATTACCTTTGTAGCTATGACTACAATCTATTTTGAGAAACAATCATAAAGTCAAGGTTTCATTCAGCTGCAGAAAAACAGCAGAACCCAATGAGTCTATTTCAGTGATTGTACTTTGAATATGAATTAATCTCCTTTTTAAAATGAAACTGTACCTTTCATATCCATATTCATGTTTATTATCCAGTCCTCTAAAAACAACCAAATTCTTTACCTATGCTGATTCTGACCACGCCATTATCACTTAATGATACACCTGGCTGCATGTTGATGACATCTCATCTGTGATTAAGATGTTCTTGCCAAACCTCCTGCCAATTCACCCTCCAGGTAATTTCTCCCGATCCGCAGCTGATTGCACAGCACAGGACACGTACTGAGAAACAGCTGTCACTCAGTCAAGTCTCAGAGGTGTCCATCACAAAGGCTCGTGGATCCAGAATATTCACCATCTGCTGCTGTTTTGCTGGACGTGTAACGTAGGCCCATATCACTTCCACTGTTTGGTGTAGGAGGTATCTAGTCACTGGCTGACAGCAGCTTGTGAGCATGTTCAGAGCCATATGGGAAAAGATTGACTGCCGCATGCTGGCGAGTGGCAAAATCATCAGTGTTTAATTCTGAGAGTGTAAAACTCAGCACTATGCCAGACAGAAGCCATCTATATGTTCATTTAGGACCTTCATTTATAGTTTAAAACAGCCACTGCAGAGGCAAATCGCCTTTGAACTCATAACTTCTTAAAATCAACCTTCGTCCAGTGTTGAAATACACTCATCAGATATGTAAGGTGTATGGATTGACTCACTGTCACAATTAACTTAAAGTTGTCACAATCCCATCCCCAGACAACAATGTAGAGATTGGACAATTCTGCAAAACCCTGGATTATGTCCAATGCGTGGATGTATTATAAGAACTCCATACTCCAAGATTTTTGTTTTTCATTTGAATGAAAATTGCTCACCAAGCACATAAACCAAAAAAGTTTTTAAGCTTCCTGATTTCCTCCAGCATTGTTTGGCCCACTGCGCATGTTCATTATTCTTTCTCTCCCTGGCATCACACACATAACAATACCTTTTCTAGATTTGATAAAATTGGTATTAAAAAAAAGGTATCATTTAGGAACTGGTATCGAAGCCATTTTTGATACCCAGCCCTAGCTGGCTGTAAAGTAAATAGTTACTTTCAGAACCTATCATAGGGGACACACAAGTTAAACTACCAGTACATTTTCTGACATGACTAATAAAATGAATCAATTTGCTTGATTAGTTCAAATCAGTTGACAGTTAAGTAACTGCTGCCAGTTCTGTCATTACTGAAATGGTTGGTATTAATTTTAAAATATTATACATGACGCCAAACTGCAACCTATTTGAGACTCCTTTTACACCGATAATTAAACAATTTGTAATTTATTTTCATCCTTGAACATTACTTGGTGACAGTAATGAAAGTAACTATAACTCATATAATAGAGAGATTGTTTTGAAGAGAGGTTGTGTGAGGAAATCCGCCGTTACCCACATTTATATAATTTGTCTTTAAAGAAATACAAAGGCCACCCACTGAAATAGGAGTGTTGAATGTGGATTGAGAAATGCACATGTGTGAAACGCCAGACCAACGCAGACCCTCAATAAGGTATGAAGGAAACCGCCTGTAGAACGCGGAAAGTCTGTCCGAGCCTTTACTCCCCAATACATCCATAATTATTGGCAGACTAATCAATAATGAAAATAATCATTACTTGCACCCCTTATTGTAAATGTTAAAAAAACAAATGTTTCTGCCTGAGTCTGCATAATTCCCAAGTATGCTGACTCTGTGGGGACTACAGTCTTTCAGGAGTAAACTTTGTACGAGTCAAAACTTAAGTCAGGGCATGGCCAGATAGGAACAGGGAAAACAAAATGCAGCGCTCAGAAAATTGCCTTATGTGTAAAGCCGGGGGGCGAGTGAGGGTATCGATCTTTGGTTGCAACAACTTCCTCTGTCAGCAAAATTCTATTTGTAGATCCACCGTATCTCAGGAAGCCAACGAGACCTGATTTGCGGTGAATGACAATACATTACCTCGTCTCTCCTACAGTCCCAGTGATCTATTTCTATCCAAGCACTCTAAACCATATTGTCATTTAAGTAAAATTTTGGTTAGACAGAGAGACTGAGGGAGACAAAACACGCTTGTCATATTGTTGTGTAGGCTGCTCTGCGTGCCCATTAATTGCCTCTCCCTTTGGGTAAGTCCTCACTCCATGCAGTCTCATCAACCTGTGTGACACATTACCTGCCTAGCGTGAATGAAACCTGAAGGTAATGAGCAATACTTTTCCTCATGTCAGCAGACATTCATGAGCAGCCTGATAAAGCGGAAACCACACTGAGACAATCTGGACTGCTTTCACAAACAAAACTACTGCAAGAAAGTGTCAGTGGTTTCTTCTATCAAGCAGGATTGGGGACTCCTGTGGGCTTGTGTGCCGTTGTGGTGCGCTGCTGACAGTTAAGTCTCATGAGAGGAAGGGTCTCATGTTCATGCACTTGGCAACGAAATTATTCCAGCAAAAAAAAAAAAAAAATCCTGCTTTAACAAAGATGCTCTATTTACTCTCTTCACCTACATCAGACACTGAAGTGAATGTTTAGACTTCACAAAAAGCTGGATCTCCTCTCTGGAGAAAATCTCTGGACAATCAATGAATTCTGATTAAATTGACAACAACAATGTCAAAGCTGATGCAAATGTTCCTGGTCTGCCAGGTGATGCAGCATGATTCATGGCAATCTTGAGAGTCATTCGTCCCCCATCAGCCAGTCATCGTTCCCAAACCTCTGGGTCAGCCCCATAATAAATATAGATGTTGACACACAGATTCTACCAGTCACAGGAGCAGACAATTCATGTTGTGGGTGGACTGAATCTGGCCCCGTGTCCGCAGCTGACACCCTCCAATTATATGTGACAGATGCTTGGCACGTGCACACGCACATTAATACTCTGCGGCAGGGAATGAAATCTCCATATCTGACACTGGGCTTTTCTCCCTCCCTCCGACTCTCCCCTTTGTTCTCTGGCTGTATGTGACCAGATGTGGCCCTACTACAAATTTAATAAAGATGCAGTGATGCAACTCTGTGTTTGCCTGTGTGTGTGATAGACTTTGAGACTCTGCTTGAGTGTGTGTGTTAGGAACACTGCTATATGGGAAACTATATGGGTGTTTGTGCAAGTATGCGTTTGGTGTGTGTTACACGTGTATGTACTGATCTTATAGATTGGGTTCTCCAAACCGCCTTATTAGCAGGCTCCATGTGTCAGTGGTTAATCCCTCCGTCTCTCAAGGGACGCCCCCCCTTCACCCCCCCGTCCCCTCATCACTACCTCCACAGATGGGTCCTTTTATTTCCCCATAGAATACTAATAATAGCCATTGAAGGATTCCAAAGGGGCTGGTTTACTCCCTTCACACCAGCACCATGGCTGAATGGTGTAATGATGCAAGTGGTGGCCGAGGGAGGGAAAAGGGAGGATCCTACGAGTAAAAAAACAACAGCTAATGCAAACAAAGATTTTCTCTGTGGATGCTTAAGTGCTTCCTTTTGAATTCATGAAGTGTTTGTTGTATGTTGCCTGTGGAAGTCAACAAAACTCTAACAAGGTTAGCAGCAGGAGTTAAGCAACTTCCGATTTATTGCAAAAAAAACAACGTTCTCACAGAATCATGGGGGAAATGAATATGCTGTAATAAAACCGTGGATATTAAAGAGTTTACTTATATGTCAGGTGGCCATATGGTGGGAAAATATAGCATATATCAACAAACCAGGGACATCAGCCAACAGCATCCAGAAAGCAATAAAGAGGGGAAATGAGTGCGCTACTACAGCTTCTAATTATAGAAAAACATTATTGAATGTCTCAGTGATATTGCAGTGCAAACACAGCCTGGAGTCAAGTCACTTTGTGAGGCAAGGAGAGGGGAAGAGGAGAATGAGATAGAAAGGATGAGGGAGAGCTTTTAAACAGCTTAGGTGTCCCACTGCCAAATTGAGCTAACTCTCAGTTGGACAAAGCCATATTTACGATTCCTGTAACAACTCACAACACAAGCCAAAATTAAAGACACATAAACTGTCTCAGAAGAACGTAAAAGAAACAAATGCAAACTGCACAGAGTAACTGCATGCTGGCTGCTCCGGCAGGCAGACAAACAAACTGTTCAAAATCAAATCACATTTTAAATTACATAGGTTTGTGAAAAAGTGACAACTAAGCCTATTATTTGTATTTATGGGTAATTTATTTTTTTTCTAACCTGGAACCCATTTCCCCATGCATTTGTGTCTATTAGACTCACGTGAACAAAAATAGCAGTGTTGGGCCGGTGCGAACCGAGCTGCAACAAGGTGACTTCTTGTCTGAAGGAGAGTGGAACTCGAGTCGGGAACGAGGCGTTCTGGGAGTCTGTTGTTTTGGAGTAGGCTACAGAAATTAAAAGTTTTTGTTTTTATCTTCTCCAGGTTGAAAAAAACAAACAAAATTGCCCTTTGAGGCCAAACCACCTTTTTTGTTAAGAATATACATTTAAACTGTATAAATATGCACTTAAAGACTTTGACCAACAGACAAAGACATTTATTCTGTTTATAATTGAAAGTATAAGACTAATGGTTGGGTTGTGCTCGTTCAGATCTGGTTTGTTAAGACGTGTTCAAAATCAAAAGTGTTTATAGTTGTTCCAAATGGCCATGGTCGAAGGCAGCATGAAAAGCCAGCTGGCATATAAAGGGGTAGATGTAATTTTGTTTAAATACAGGGATACATTTTCAGACTGTCTCTCCTGGATGACACTCAATAGTTTTGCACTCTGTTGTGTCAGTTGTGTGAAAGTTGTGTCAATAATGAGTCAGTGAGAGAGGTTCAAACTCCGGCTCCTTTCTCACTTCAGTACAGCTGCCCAATCAATAAAATCAGTAAAATGGGTGTGAATGTCCGATTGATGTTTCCGAGAATTACAAAAATTGATGGACAAGGTCCCCCCCTAATCCGACATCAAAAAGGTGTGGTGGGATCAGAGAAGCACTACTGACGGAGTATACTGGCCCATTGAGGGATACTCCAGACAGGAGGCTAAAAAAAAAGATAGACGTAAGCCCAATTTTATTGTTTGTCATCATGGGATGTGTTTGTTAGATAATCAGCACATTTGTTTATATTGTAAAATCAATGAAAATATAAATGATAAAAAAGCCAGATCTATTTGTGTGTAAGACGGTCCAGACGTAGATACCTCCCTGAGCCAAGTGGTTGCTGGATGCTTAAAAATCAGAACTATTATTGCACAACTCAACACTTTCCCTTCGCCAACAGGATCTTCAGCCGTAGATTCAGTTGAGAGGTTTCATTTTTAAAACATACTCGCTACAAAACCACTAGTGTCTAGACACTGAGGAGATTCTCTCCTATCGCTATCTTTACTGGCCTATATTAGGCCCCTCTCTGTTGGTCTGTCAATAAATAGGTTTTCCAACCTTATTAAAGTATAAATATATCATCTATTAAAAGACCTGTCATTTAATTAGGTAGTAATAGCAGGGTCCATTGAATTCTTATTTTAGTGTGACCTTTGTGGACCACAGATAAGATTGTTAACACTGTTTTGGATTTGATTTAAGGTTATATAAGAGAAATTAGGTAAAATATGAAATACTGCAATACTTTGCCTTGAGGGTGGGTTACAGAGAACTCCATAAAACTATGTAATGGAAAAAACAGGGTAACTGTTAAAATGTAAAATAAGAAATGTTCGGTGATCAGTTGAATTTAAAGGTATTAAATTATCGTCACATTTTTAGCTTCTTGTTGCCAATCAATTTACAAAAATCATATTCATTACATATAAGGCTTTGCATGGCCGGTGCCAGAGTATATCAGTGAATATATTTGGTCTGCTATAAGTGCTTATAAATCATGTCTTAATGGGGCACGCCACTGATTTTATAAGGTATAAGGTTTAGTTTACTTGTTAGCCTGTGAAAACGGTTGTACAGTGTTTCCTCTATGTTGATTTGACCATGGCGGCCCCCCACGGCAACATTTCTGCCCCCCACGGTATCAGAAATAGGGCTGCATTGTTAGAGTGCATGTTGGAGAACGTTTGTATTGTAGGTGCATTATTTACATGCTGAAGCAGTTACACTGCATTAAGATAATGTAATTAATAGTGGGTTTATTGTTATTGGCTACAGAATGCTTAGCCTATATGTCAAGATCAAAGTTGGCCTATATGGTAACTCAAAAAATACAGTTCAATCACAACTGAAAATATGCCTTAGTTGTGTGTGTGAATAGAGGTGAATAAATATATTACTTTGTGTTGCAGCAAAGTGTCAGTTCCGGTTACTATTACCCTGCACTGGAAAGCCCTTTGTGCTTCATCCTTGAAAAGTGCTATACAAATAAAATGATTGATTATATTGTATAACATTCAGTACATGCATACATACAATGCATCATATAAGCATGCTTTATTTCCCAAGAGGACAATCGTTAGCGTCTTTGCAATACAATTGGCTTGAAGGTCAACGTCTTAAGGATAATAAAAACAGCAGAACAATCTAAACAACAGAGAAAACTTTTCTTGTTATTTTCTTATTATTCTTATTTCTCTACAGGTGCAATCATACTTTGATTAATGCATTCAACTGTCCTATCAAAGATGTCCATTTCCCGGACTGAGAAAAAAATGGTTCAAAATGCACTTTGTAAATTTTTTTTTAACCTAAATATAAAAGCCTCATTTTTATTATAATAAAAAATATGATGGCTATGATGGCCATGTACTGTTTGTTTCCCTTTGAAGTGTCCTTTAAAAAGGATATATTCTATTGAGAGTTTAAATGGAGTGCTCCAAACATGCTTGGTATGGTATGAGTTTACCTTGTCCTCCTGGCAGGTGTTGCCACTAGCTGAACTCTAACTGATACCCTGTCTTAGTGTACTCTTGTGTCTGGAAAAAAGAATGGGAGCATCCTTTCTCCCCTCCAAAGGCCCTCCCGAAAAGAGGGGTGTTTTTTTTTTTTTTTTTTTTTTTACATTTTTTTCTTTCAGTGCAATGCTAAATTATTGAATAGGATGCACTCTGGAAAAAAGTCTTTGTGAGGTGGTTTGAAGATATCGCAGATTCTATTCTTGTGGGTCCTTTTTTTTCCTTCTTCTTTTGGTGTAAAAAAGACCTCTGCATGAGCTTGAGAGATGGAAAGCGTGGTGGAATTCCTCCCTGCTGGCTACAGCACAGGCCGATTCGTCTGTCTGCAGAAGCAACAGATGGCCATGGTCTTGGGTTGCTAGGAAACTGGTAATCAAATACTTTAATTCAGATTGATTTGGGAATCTGAGGTTTATTAAAAGCAGGGTGAAGTCTTTTGTTATTCGGATGGCAAGATGTCTGATTTCTCCTTCTTATTTTGGTTGGTAAATATTTATTTGCCCTCAGAGTTGTATGTAGACTTGGCACTGAGTTCTGGGCAGGCTGTGGTTGTGTGTGTACAAGGCTATGAATACAAATGATTGACATTGTCTGACTAACGGCCACACTGGTATGAAAGGAATGACAATAAAGACAGAACTATCCAATATGTGTGTTGGTGAGCTCTGAGCTCGAGTCCAAGTTAAGTCTCAAGTCTTTGAGCTTGAGTCCAAGTCAGTTCTCAAGTCTCCTGTGGTTATAATGAGTGTTGTATCACCTGCTGAGTTCCATCCAGGCTGCTTAGAACACTGCATAACTATATACAGTATTAGGAATTTAAAGCATGTAATATGTTATTATAACTCCATTGTCATACAGTATCAGCTTTAATTAGCTGTTTGGTATATAATCAGTGTAAACCGGCTATTGCAATATGACAAAAAAAAACCAAGAATGCTTTACTTAAAGTTAATAACTGCATTATGCCTTGTAACATGAACATACAGTACAGACCAAATATTGCCTACTCAGGGTATCATGGAAATATTGCTAAAGTTATTAGCAATTACTGTAATCTATTTTTCACTTACAGAGCACAACCATGTAATGTGCACTGTGTCTACAACTAATGACTAATGCCTATAAACTACTGTAAGTCAACACATCCCCCAGACTCTTAAACCCAGTGTAACGTTAACTAAATAAAACTGTAGCGTTACATAATCAACAATAAACCTGTAACTTGTTTGCAGCTGACATTACAGCATCCA
This sequence comes from Perca fluviatilis, assembly GCF_010015445.1. Classification (NCBI taxonomy): domain Eukaryota; kingdom Metazoa; phylum Chordata; class Actinopteri; order Perciformes; family Percidae; genus Perca; species Perca fluviatilis. The sequence continues at coordinate 19,281,629 of NC_053122.1, forward strand.
TAATCAGCACTCCAAACTGCTTTTGTGACACATATATCATCAGTTCAGGTGAGTCCTATAAGTTACTATTAGCTACCATTATTGATGGCTAAACGTAGCTTAGCAACTATGATGCTTACTTGAAATTACAGCGCGCACGCACGCACGCACGCACGCACGCACGCACGCACGCACGCACACAATTTTGTCTAAAAGGCAAAGATGTGCTCAGTTGAGATCTGGTGTTTTACCTTTGACTACTGAAACAGGACGATATGTTAATGTAGAAGAGGAAAAATGGATCTGTCCCATGTGTTGTTTGAATGATATAGAAGGTGAGTTCCATTTTGTAATCTACTGTCCTTTTTATTGTGAACAGCGTGACTCTTTGTTTAGTAAGATAAAAGCAGATATTGATCTGGTAAACATGGATGATGCTCAAAGATTGAGATGGCTGTTCACATGTGAAACATAAATTAGCCAGTTATCTTGAGAAAGCCTGGGAGAAGAGGAAAAAAGCTCTTTACCGAGATGTTCCCTAGATGAGGATTGGTTGTTTGTATATACTATGTGGCTGTTTGTGTGTGTGTGCTGTGTGTATGTATATGTGTATGTATATATGTGTATGTATGTATATATGTGTGTATATATATGTACTTGTATTCATGTATTTCTCCGAATGATTTGTATATGCGACCAGAAGACGTTTGCTAAATAAGTTTGTGGTGTCTTGTAATCCCATGTGGGATGGACCAAACTAAACTAAACACACACACACACTTACTTAACAGTTTTCTTAAAAAGGTGAAATTTGCATCTTCCCACATTTTGTTTATCACTACAGTGGTGAAAGGTCTTCAGCTAAAATGGGGGAGTTTTTTTTAACTCGTTTTATAATAGAAAATTGTCATAAGATATTACTGTAAAATACATGACTGCAGTCAGTTTGCAGTACATCATTTTAACGTCCTCTCTTTTGATGTACCTTTATCCAAAGCAAACATTGGCCATATATGTTCAATAGCTATAAGTGAACTGACTTATCTGTTTTAACTTTTAGATTTGAGGGTCTGGTCACTTATCAGTAGCCCTATTCTGGCTCAGTATTTCTGCCTTGAGAGCTGAAGTGATATAAAGCAAAAAACATGAGAGAGCTGACTGCCATAATATTGGCAAGTGAAGCGGTCTCCAGATGTTGACTGTTTTGCACCAGAGTTTCTATCAGAGAGCAGATTTGTTGATTCTGCCAGCACTGGTGCAGGAACAGTTAAGCCTCCTGTGATGCGGCAGTGCAGCAGCCGATTCCCTCAGTTAGTGGGACAGATCAGAGCTGATATAACATTTCCCTGGTGAGTTCATAAATAGATCCAAACAGAAGACTGACAAACGTAGAGGAAAAATATACCCGCTGATTGTTGGTTTTGATGCTGATTGGTCAAAAAGCCACATTTGATGTTGCTATTTAGTCTTTCATCTAAAAATAAACATAAGATGGTACTCGTCAACCCTCTGTTCTCTTTTTATTTCCTCTAAGAACAGCAGACAGATGAATCACTTGCGAGGAGGGAGGAGAGGAGGTATACGTGAACACACGAATAGTTGCATATGCATGTCTGTATAAGCACATTATTATGCCATTTCCACAGTATTCCACACACAGACGGCCACAATCACACGCAGAGAAGGAACACAAATGAAGATCACATTTGCATTCAGTCCAACAGAATTGCACCACAATCAGTGCAAAACTACCAACATGATGTCACAGATCCAACACAGGTAATCAAGAAATACTGGGCAGAGTTAGCATAGACTCTCAAGTCTTTGGTGCATGCCTTTCAGAGCCAGCGGGAGCTCGCAGTGAAACAAGTGAAGAAGAGACAGAGTAAACGTCCTCAGAGACAAGTATAAGTGTGCCTTGAGTTAAGAAAACAAAGTGTTGAGCAGCACTGAACACAGATATGCCAGATATATAACCAGAGATTTATTTGCATCATAGCCTCGAGAAAACAAAAGAGGTTTATCTCCTGATTAACAAGAAAACCTCTCCCCAAAAGTCTCTATCACTTACACTCGGGGAAGGGTCAATCTTGATCTGGCAGATACAACACAGACTTGCATGATTTGCCTGACTATAACCACATGCAAATGCACGGTCCATACTGTCATTGCAAATGGCAGCCTTATGTATTGGCCTTTAGGGCATGTTTAGTCTGACCAAAAGAGTCCATTCCACACTGACATGCAGTACTGTTACAGATAAGACAATTGATGTTTTACTTTTGCCTTTGTACGGAGGAAAAAATACTTGGGTCTCTAAGGAGTTGGATCAGCTAAGGCATCACACATCTACCTGCCAGAGTTTTGGACAGCCAGGTCTGTTTAATAGGCGTAGTCACTGAACTGTGCACTATATTATCTAGAGATGTGGATGTTTTTCTTTTAAAAAAAAAGGGAAGAGAATGGGATGACAAGTTTTCTTTAAGTGTATCGCATGAATATGTTTTATTCTGCTAAAAATGAAGTGTGGAGTAGCAGATATTTTAGGGTGCAGCACACTTGAAGTGAGAAAAGTCCTGCCACATTAGATTCTGTGTATCCCTATACCTTGTTTCCGAATTTCCATTGATTGGGTAGCGACTTTTCAGAACCAAACTACAAGGAATTGGGAGTTTTAACCCTTGTGTTGTCTTCCCGTCGCCCATAAACTTGTCCTTTTCGGGTCAAAATTGAAAATGAATTTTTTTTAGGTGCTTTTTCCAACGTTTTGGTTGCTTTTTTTGGATGCTTTTGGCACTTTTTTAAAAAATGTTTTTGTCACCTTTTTCAATTACATTTATGGTCAATCAACCTAATTTAAATGACATCTTATCCTTAATTTTCGAGTAAAAAAAAAAGGCAGAAATTATGAATTGTTTTGACTACTAGTTAAGATCAGAGGATGTTGAGTAGATCACAGACTGGTTTATGTCAAAGTTTAGTCAGGATACTGTTTTAAAACCTTTTTTTTTTTTTTTTTAAGTGCTATAAAATTGAATAAAACACCCAAAATTCAATGGAAGTAATAATTAATGTTAACTGCGAAGAATGTTGTATGAGGAAACTATGTTACAGACGATTATTTTTTTATTATTATTTTTTATTTAACCTCTATTTAACCAGTTAAGCCGATTGAGAACAAATTCTCATTTGCAACGACGACCTGGCCAAGACAAGGCATAAAACGTGCGAGACAACATAGAGTTACACATTAAATACGCAAAAATATAAACATACAATGTAATCGCCGTGTGTACTTCGTCCATAACAATTGTGCCAATCGGTCCCGAAATGCCCCAACATATTCTTTATAAATATTTATAATCATTCACCGAAAGAACCAAGCAGGGCTGCCCTATTGCACGAACCACATTTTCTTCAAAACTTATCCTTTTCAGTGTGTGGCTTGCTAGCTCGGAGTTTGCTGTTGTTTTCCGTAGCGATGGGATTTTGAGAACGGCAACGCACAGAGAGCATAAGGTGAGGGGAAAAGCCTGACATCCTGTGTGTGAGCCGCGCGCCCAGGATTTCAGGCTTTATCCTGGAGATGTATTTCCGTTGATACAGGTGAAAGGGATGCCGTATACCCTGGTTTTATTTGTCTGCATGTGCAGAAGCAACCTGGAAGATCAGTTCCATTTCAATTGAGATCTGAAGGTGCTATTTTTGAAATGATAAAAAAAATAACTAGATACAGCATGCATTGCCCAGTGATTGGTAGAAACCATACTTAACAGATATAAATCAAAGTGACTAAAGCATATTTGAGATCTACTTTTCTCTGATAAAAGAAAAATGAAATAATACTTACGGTTGAATCATTTCAACATTCTTGATAAGAATTTCCTCTGCCTAGCTGGACCTTAAAAGATTAGATTTATTCTTTGTTTCTTATCTCCTAAGAATAGATGTGGAAAGTTTTGTCTCAGGATGATTTCATTCTAATCAGAAACCATTAGACAGCATCAAACCCACATGTCAGTTTGTGTCTTCAGAGATGTTTCCCAGTGGCAACACGTCATCAACCTGCTGACACATCCAGTCCCCATCCACCCTATTCATGGAACCAGTAATCCATGAGGTGCGGTTTTAAACTGCACTAAAACTTTGGAATAAAACATGTCCTACAGATAAAACAGCAGAGAGCCTCTTTGTAAATAGAGGACAGACTCTCTCTTTTGAAGCCCAGGATACTGCTTCAAAATTTCACATTGAAAAGTAGTTTTTTGAAGAGTAAACTTAAAAAAAAGAAAGAAAGAAAAACAATGTTCAAATATGACACACTTTTCAATCTAATAATAATAAAAAAGATGCAGAGGCAGGAAGGGTCACACTGCTGTAGGCATCTTATGGCTGCGGAGGAGGAGTGTATGTAAATGCTGTCTCACATAAGGGAATATCAGCACAGGTGGGTCATACTATATGGATGTGGGGGGCCATAATTCTCTAAGAATTTTTTTTAAGTTAGAGTCCATTACCAAAGTATTGACAAAAGACCAATTTAGTCAAATACTAATTTAACATAAAAAAAGAAATCATATTACATTTATGTGTACAGTTGCTTTCATGTGATGGCCTTAATACAAAAGTGCATATCTGGTGTGTTTTAAGCTGCTCCTTAAGCACAAGTGCTCATTATCATGTGAGAGGTTGTTAGTTTTTGTTGTATAAGTGTTTTGGCAATGTCTTGGGTCAGGATGAAGTCTGCACCATCTAACCCTGCTGTTCCTATATTTTATAGTTTATAGTTATAACAACAGCAGGAGTTTTTTTTTACACTGACAGTTATGTTCATTTTAGCAAGAGTAAGTTGTTAAATGTGTCTTTTTGTTCATCCAGACAGATGAAGTCTCATACAGGGCTTTACTAACTCTGGATTTACTACAGAGTCCAATTGTGCAGGACCACCTATAGCTGCCCACTGTGCCTGTGCCTCTGTACTCACCCATACCTCATACTGTCCCTGTTGTTGAATAAACATATTGTGCCAGCTAATGAAGGAGTACAACAATACATGAACATATTAAAGCAAAATAACAAAAGAGAAGGGGGGGAAGGGGGGGGTGTAGTCAGTAACTAACACAATGTCCACTGAGAAGGGCTGTCAGCTTGATGTTGCATACCCTATTAATTTAGACACAGCTGTTTCATCTGCCCATCTGTTTCAGCTGGCGCTGTGCTAGTGACAGTGCTATATTGTGCTGTTTGAATCTGATTCAATGTTCTCTGAATCTTGGGACTTGCCATTAGTTCTCCTAGGCCGAGTTGTGAGTGCCTCAATGCATCCAGCACTGTAAAGTAAACTGCTGGGATCTTTATGTGTCCACTGTCATTTTCTCCTTGAAGTGTACTTCAGCCATTTAGTATCACATCTAACAGGTCATTGAAGATACACATGATTAAACACAGAGACAAGTTAGACTCTAGTTTCATGACAGTGTGTGGTGCATGCCGCATGGGGCTCTGTGGCAGTGAGTTGGAATTTTCATTACACAAATTTGTGTTTTTGTTCTCTATTTTGCAAATGCACTGTGATCGTGGTGTGCTAAAGTGGGAGAAGAGGCACAATAGGGGGTGTGTCAGTTGTAATCAAGACGACACGGTGCAATTTAGGTGTCAAGGGCCACTGGGAATTGAACTCAGGTGGTGTTAAAGGCCCATGTTTTATTACTTTATCTTGTGTTTTACATGACATAAACCTCCTCCCTATACCAGCCATGCATCATATATGCCAGTAATGTCAATTGCCAGAATCTACGCTTCTTTTATTTTGGTATATTCCCTTCTCGTCCTGATCTTAATTAGGTCCCCACCGATGACATATTTTTTAGGCCGATCAAAATATACATATTCAGTTTTTTTAATGAATTGTGATCTAAATAAACATGGCTGTGTTTTCTAGTGGATAAACATTAAAATATCTAAAAATGACTATACCTATGTTATATATGTTGTTGAGTTGTGGACTTACACCATCCCAAATGTTTCCAACAATGTTCAAACCCAGAGAAATCTGTAATTGTATTTTGAATGACACGGGGTGTTTCGTTTAGTCGCCTGTCAGTGGCGTCATATAACCTTTGACCCCTCTAGTTCCACTAACTTCCATCAAAACATGGGACCCCAGATGATACGTTCGAGAGTAATTGTAAATCATATAATGTCACAGAAACAATTATACTCCGTAACCGTAATACACCTTGTTTTCTGCCACACAGCATCATTTTTCATTGATTACATGCCACTTAGAAACACAGTGATACAGCAGAGACCTAATTTATTGATATATTTCAATATTGATCGATCCAGCTTAACGTTACTTCAATGTGCTTCGTTGACAAGTAGCTCATGCTAATGCTTGGTGGGTAACGTTATAATGTTACAACATTAAAGCCAAGTTCAGACATTTTCTCAAATTAACTTTACCAATTGGTTTTCAGTTCACTGGGGATTCAAACAAACAATCTCCTCTCTAGTTTTGTTTTTATTTTTTAACGTGGGGAGGGACCGAATCAAAGTCTAACAACCTGTCAATAGTTATGAATCAATATATCATCGTATGGTGCCAGCCGATGTCCAAATAACAACAGATGGCAGACATGCATACCTCCTCAAAGCTGGACGATCAGTGGGAACAGCATGATCCTAACTGGGTTCTGCACAATGATTCACTATTTCATTAGTCATATTGGTGGACTGAAAGAATAGCAAGAAGGCTCGAAATATTGTTTTTTTTTTCTTTCATGAAATAAATAAATAACTAGAGCAGTTTACAGGGATGACAGAGCACAGTTGGTCAAAATGCCAAAAATTACTAGCATATTGTTCCTTGGAGAAAGACCTACAGTACAGGCCAAAAGTTTGGACACACCTTCTCATTCAATGTGTTCCTTTATTTTCATGACTATTTACATTGTCGATGACTTTCCCGCGCAGAAACTCGAGCGAAGATAATTGCCTCTTCTGAAGAGTCCATTATGTTTTTTTAATCCTCTGTGTCCTCCTTTACTTGGGGCGGTGCGCAGTCACGAAAGGCTGTATCATGTGGACGCGCTAAACGGTTTTCTTGTCATTACTTAGAATTCCTCATGGGGCAGCAGAAAATACGCACTATAGCTTTAAGTAATTTTACCCAGAGCATTTCATTAATTGCATTGTTACCAGCAAGTCAGACTATGAAGAAAGCGAAGGACATGATAACAAGGTCTGCACTACTGAGAACCATGGTGTTGATGGTGTAAGGGACGAAAGCAGTGAGAAAAGTCATAATCAGTAACAACGTTGAGATTCTGCCAATTTTCAAACCGTTTTTCCTCACATGCAGGAAACAGGGATTTGTGGTGTTATTAAGTTCATATTTTGTTTTTTTTGGGTTGTGTGATATATTTATAGAATAACGCTTGTTTGTTCTTATGTCCTCTACCATCTTGGCGTGTGCTTTTGTCCATGCATTTCTGTCTGCACATTGTCCACATGTGTAGGCGTGTTAAGTCCCTGTATATTATTAACAGGAATCCAAGAGAGCAGGTCGATAAAGTCCCTGCCCACCAGTGTCCCCCTGAAGTCCTACACACCATCTCCCAGCTTTGCCCTCCTATAGTCATCTATGGTAATCACCGGGATCACATCACAGCACATCTTTAATCATACTGGAGGCGGTTCTGGGAAGCCAAGTACGCAGTCAGTGAACTGCTGACCTCTGTGGACTACCAACGTCTTTCATCTCGAAGCAACAGTTTGTACTTTTTCTCCCCCAAAAAGACTAATTTAGAACACATCGGTCACGTCAAAGAGTTTCAAAGAACCGGGTGTTGATATGAATGTGAATCATACGAGGGCAACTTTAAAGCTAACATAAATCCTGTTCTTTTTATGCCTTTTTTATAGTTGTACAGAAGGCAAAGATTTGTGTGCAACAATGTGCCTGTTTGCAGTGGTGGAAAGGAATTAAGCACATATTTTCTGCTACTTTATACTTCTACTCAATTTCAGAGAGACATATTGTACGTTTTACTCTACTGCATTTATTTGACAGCTGGAGTTACGATTAAGATTTTCATATTAAAAACAACAAATGATACATTTATGGAAAATACAATGGTATCCTTTTTGGCTTGTGACAAAAACGAGTTGAGGCTCCTTCTCGTTTCAGATGTCTAGGAGTTCCCCATTAAACTTCTCAGATGGTTTATTTAAATAACTGCCAGAGACCTGAAGAGATAAACAGACCAATATGTCACAAAAAAAACTAAAATTATAATAGAGAATATTTCAAAAACAGAACTTTATTTGTCCTATTTCGTACCCTATTAATTATCTCACGAACCACTAGATTTATCTTGTGATCGGGAGTCTGACCCTCATGTTGGAAACCCGTTGACTAAACTACCTTTTTTTTAATATAAAATAGTTAAAACTAGCTCCATACACATTGATGCATCAAAATGAACCTTATAATGTCAAATATATCAGTCACATGGTCCATTTTACTGCAGAATAAGTATGTTAAGTACGTATATTTAGCTTATATTGCTTCCGTAGGAGTTTTTGTAGGATCTGAGTACTTCTTCCCCCACTGCCTGTTTGTTTGTGGTTGTGATGCACCTGCAGCCTTATTGACAAATGGAAGTGTGTCCTCGGCTTGACACAAACATCTTTGCTGATGTAGAGATCCGGTTAAGCCTCACTCAGTAAGCCTGGTGTTGTATGGTCACCCAAACTCCTCTCCCACTTAAGCCCTTGAGCTAGAAATCCAGAGAGAACTCGCTGTCGGACTATTTCATCACAAAAACTTGAATTTTGATTTCCAATACAGACAGAAAAAGTGACGACAAAATTAGAAACACAAACATTAAGATGACTCATTATCTGCCGCATGTAGGCAATGCAATCAGCACGAAACTGCAAGCATCCACAAGCAGGGAAATGTAAAATGAAGGTGATTGCAACCAATAACGGCTCACAGGCTCCCGATGTATGCAAAATAGAGAGATAGAAGATAATGAAAGATTAATGAGTAAATCTCTGCCCATGAATATTTAACGAGGGGAAGTCTGTTTAATACATGATCACCCTGTGAAAGGCTTCCTGTACATGCCACCGCCTAGATTAGATTTTCAGGCGGATGGCATTTTCATTGCCCTACTCTCCAATGAGTCTGTTTCATAAATCATTTTATATCACTTTATATTTGGGTTGTATTTCTAGACGCAATACATACAGAGGGGGGAAAAGCTGTCCTTAGATTTGAGAAAAAACATTTTGACAATTGGTATTTCCTGGTGGCTTTCTTGCTCAGACCTTCGTCCTAGAAAAACATATTGTTAATTTAAACGTGCCTTCATCATACATGTCATTTACAATGTGATTAAAATGGTTCGATCATAATTACAAAAAACATAAATTTCTTCCACGCATCTTCTACTCTGTGCGCCACACATACACAGAGCCATCATTTTAAACCATTTGCATCCCAAATTACTTTCACACTATCGATTCCTGAGCTTTGAGGGCCACACTTGACATATCATAGCTCTGTAGCTCATAGCTCTAACTGCTTTTGTGACTGACACACAGAGAGGGATCAATGGATTAGTTTCCATGAGATGGGTGTTCTTGTGGGCCATAGACGTGCCTGTACATGCCAAGAATGGGATTACGGAGAGGCAGACAGGAGCTCTCCGGGTCCGACGGGCGCCTGTCGTCCCATCTCACGGCTCAAGATGGTGAAAAATGGAGAACGCTGCCAGCAGAGTGCACTCACATCTCCAACTCAATCACACTGAGTCAACATGGGAACTCACACTGTCAATCAGGCTCGCACATTAATGCAAACACGCGCAAAACTGCAAACACCGGCATACACAGTTACACCGTTGCCTACTTTTAGCGTTTCATACATGCCTTCATACCTGGAGCATTACCTTTGATGTGTGTGTGTGCTTGTATAATACTGTGATTCCATTCATCTTTGCTGTATTTCTATTAAGACGTTAGACTGACATTAAAATCTCTATGATGGAGGATCAGCCATATTCCTTACAGCAACAATCTCTATCAAACCTAAGCGGCGCACAGACTTTAAGAAATATTATGTATGGGGGATACACGTTTTTCATTTGTCTATCACATCTGTTGCCTTGTCAGAATGTTCAGATTATGTAATTACCAAATAATGTACGTAGACATATTTTATCCAAGCTGGTGGTTAGATTTGTCTCTGACAAAGCCTAGGAGGGTGTTCCACCATGAAAGATATTTATAGTACAGGAGGGAGCTGTGTTTTTTCTGTTGGTTCTACAAGGGAAACCCACAGCTATGAAGATGATGAATGGCTTTAATGAACACATTGCATAAATGCAATACAAGAGGGAAAACTGCGAAAATAACATTAAGCTAAATTTGATCTTCTTCGCACTCGTGAAGATTAGAAGATCTAGCACACACACATGCACAATGTAATGCACAGAAAATACCCATGCACACAAGTAAGCACCCATTTACCCACACAAATCTCCCCACCCCCCTTCTTTGCATGTCATCAAAGTGGTGGTCGGGACTTCCTATTCCCCTGTCTCAATAGCAGAGTATGAATAATGCAGACAGAGTGACTTGATAAAAACAGCTGGGGGAGACCATGGGAGACATCACCACACAGAAAAAGGACTGCAGCAGCTAAATATAAGCTGTGCCAAAGTCCCTGTAGCTTCTTCCATTCAGAGACAAGGAGAGAAAGGGACATAGAGACATAGAGAGACTGTGTGTGTGGGCACTTGTGGTTGCATGTGTGTTGGCACAGTGCTCTCCACCTCTGTGCCAATGCACACACCCCAGAGGGATGTGCAGGATGTAGCAGCGCCAGAGGCAGGCACGATGCACCACTGGCACCCTATTCAGGAACAAAGATTTTTGAGAATGGTTTTCCCCTTATAATGGGGACAAAGAGGTTGTTATACCAGCCAAAAGTATAAGAGAAACCATAACAGCACATTTTAGCAAGTAGAAACGTTATTAAACAGGTACATGTATAAATTAAGTTTATACAAGCATAACATCATTGTATATATATATAAGTATTTGTTAATGATAACCAAATAGTTTGTAAACCGTAAATAAACATTATTTGGATGACTATTATAAAGTTGCAACTGATGATTATAATACCTTGTTAAAGCTATAGTGCGTAGTTTCTGTCGCCTCCATGAAGAATTCTAAGTAACAACACTGTCGGCGCGTCCACATGATACAAGCCTTACGTGCACGCGCCCCCACACCTCCTCCACGCAGTTGCTAGCAGCCAAGGAGGACAGGAGAATTAAAAAAAACATAATGGACTAGGACTGAACGATTAATTGCATTTGCAATAATATCGCGATATGTTAAAATGCGATTTCCTGATCACAAAGGCTGCAATTTGGTCACGTGACTCGCAAGAGCAAATCAGTCTGCATTCAAACAACTCTGAGTTGTAGTTTAAAACTTTTACAGCCATTTTAATAAAATTAAGGGTTTTATTCGGGCTTGAGTCCATACGTGCAGTTAATGGAGTTAATGCAGTTAATATTCGTGGCGATAAATGGTATTTTAGTTCACCCTCACAAATAGGTAATTGAGCACTGTAGTGGTTATGACCATATTAGTGACCATGTAACTACATGGAAACGGACCAAATTATGTTTGTGCCCTGTACAGTAAAATAGTGTTTTAGACGGCTTTTGCTTGTGTTGTTCATACTATACAATGATTTATTGCTTGTCTTTGTTGAATACTACAGAAGACAAAGAGCTTAAAAAAAGCAATCGCTTATTAAATGGCAATTGCAATATTTGTGAAAAAAATCACAATTCACAATTCAGCCCTACTTCAGAAGAGGTAATTATCTTTAGGGTTGGGCATCGTTTGGATATTAACGATTCTGATTCCAATTCCGATTCTTCCTTTCGATTCCGGTTCTTATCGATTCTCGATTCCAATTCTTTGAGGGTGGAGTTGAAACGGGTCACATGCTTATTTCACAAATAAGAGGAAAGTTTTATTTTGATTCACTGGTGGGTTGCAGTTTGACGGGGCTTTTTCAGTGTAAAATAAAGCCACACTAGAGCACTGCTTACTGTGCTCCAAGGCTGCAACACAACAAGCGCCTGGCCACTACGGAAACCAAAACTTGTGCATGTTAAATTTGGAACCTATTATCAGATTTGAAACCAAATCCTCCAAACGATTCCAATAAAGAAACGATTGCGATGGAATCGTAATTTTTTTAATGATTCCAAGTGGGAATCGGTTCTCGATGCCCAACCCTAATTATCTTCACTCGAGTTTCTGCGCGGGAAAGTCACCGGACGACACAATCTTCTGAACATAGCCATACTGAGAAGATAAGATACTTTATTTGTCATTGTACACAGATACAACGAGACATTGTTTGGAAGAAACCTGAGATGCACACAGCTAAAAAGACTAAAATACATAAATAAGTTAAATAGATAGTTACACATGATATGCAAATATGCAAATTGCACTTGTACCCATAAAAATGGTTTGCAGTGACGAATGTGTTTACACTAGCACACAGGTTGGGGTGGTGGGGGGCAGAGGAGGTGGAGTGTGTTCATCAGTGCAACTGCATGTGGATAAAAACAGTTCCTTAGCTTACTGGTGCGGGCGTAAAGTGCTCTGTAGCGCCTGCCAGATGGCAGGAGGGTGAAGAGGCAGTGTCCAGGATGGGTTGGGTCCTTGCAAATGCTTAGCGCCTTCTTGCTACAGCGGGTTCTGTGAATTTCCTCCAGTGTTGGGAGCTGTGCTCCGATGATTTTCTGTGCTGTAGTGATGATGTGTTGCAGGGCCTTCCTGTTGTCCGCGGTGCAGCCAGGATACCAAGTAGTGATGCAGTATGTGATAATAGACTCAATGGTACATCTGTAGAAGTTTATTAGCAGCTGTTGCGGGAGGTGGGCCTTCCTCAGGCACCTTAGGAAGTACATCCTCTGGTGCCCTTTCTTTGCCATAGCTTTGGTGTTGGTAGACCATGTCAGGTCACCGCTGAGTTATAGTCTTAGGTAATTAAAGTTCTGGACCACCTCCACCACCTCACCGTTGATGCTGATGGGATGGTGACCATCTTTTCTATGCCTCCTGAAGTCCAGAATAATTTCTTTCGTTTTCCTAGAGTTGAAAACCAGACTGTTATTTTGGCTCCATTCCACTAGGTTTTCCACCTCCCTCCTGTAGGCCTCCTCATCGTTGTTGCTTATATGTCCAATCACGATGGTGTCATCTGCAAACTTAATTATCATGTTGTGTGTCATCAGTGGGTTTACAGTCGTGTGTGAAGAGGGAGAACAGGAGTGGATTCAGAACACACCCTATCGGTACCGGTATAAAATATTTTTTAACGATACCCAGCCCTACCATTAACTAAAGTGTAATTAACTATCAATTTGCCATTTATTAATGATGATTATAAAGTGTTTCCAAATCAATAAATGTAACTTAAATGGAATTCACTCTCAGCTCTTCTGCTTCACAATTGACGTGCAACATGTCCCGTGGCTGCATTAAAGTTGCATGTTTTCATGAATGGCGGACTACCAAGTAATAACACTAACATAAGTTAAATTAATATTAGAATAATTTAATATATCGTCCACCTTTAATTAAAACCTTTCATAATCAAACACATTTTTCTGGATGCAGGTATTCTTCAACTATTCAGTATTGAATATCAGCTTTATTATTTAGGCATGTAACATTCAATCATTTAGGTTTTCCTTCAATTACACACTATAGACTTCACAACTAATGTCCATCACAACTAATGATCACAATTAAAGAACTAAAGCGTTCCTCAAGACTCCAAGTATGTATGTATGTATGTATGTATGTATGTATGTATGTATGTATGTATGTATGTATCTATCTATCTATCTATCTATTTATTTATCTATCTATCTATGTGTATGTATATATATATACAGTACAGGCCAAAAGTTTGGACACACCTTCTCATTCAATGCGTTTTCTTTATTTTCATGACTATTTACATTGTAGATTCTCACTGAAGGCATCAAAACTATGAATGAGCACATATGGAATTATGTACTTAACAAAAAAGTGTGAAATAACTGAAAACGTATCTTATATTTTAGATTCCTCAAAGTAGCCACCCTTTGCTTTTTTGATAGTGCTGCAAACCCTTGGTGTTCTCTCAATGAGCTTCATGAGGTAGTCACCTGAAATGGTTTTCACTTCACAGGTGTGCCTGGTCAGGGTTAATTAGTGGAATTTTTTCCCTTATTAATGGGGTTCGGACCATCAGTTGTGTTGTGCAGAAGTCAGGTTGATACACAGCCGACAGCCCTATTGGACAACTGTTAGAATTCATATTATGGCAAGAACCAATCAGCTAAGTAAAGAGAAACGAGTGGCCAGTCAGTCAGTCCGGAAAATTGCGAAAACTTTGAATGTGTCCCCAAGTGCAGTCGCAAAAACCATCAAGCGCTAAAACGACACTGGCTGACATGAGGACCGCCCCAGGAAAGGAAGACCAAGAGTCACCTCTGCTGCTGATGATACGTTCATCCGAGTCACCAGCCTCAGAAATCGCAAGTTAACAGCAGCTCAGATTAGAGACCAGATGAATGCCACACAGAGTTCTAGCAGCAGACACATCTCTAGAACAACTGTTAAGAGGAGACTGCGCGAATCAGGCCTTCATGGTCAAGTAGCTGCTAGGAAACCACTGCTAAGGAGAGGCAACAAGCAGAAGAGAGTTGTTTGGGCCAAGAAACACAAGGAATGGACGACCAGTGGAAATCTGTGCTGGTGAAACTGTTGGGGATTTATTGGGGGGGGTTCTTTTTTACATAAATATTTGTTTCTACTACTTGGGCTAACAATTAACATAGAAACAATCTGACATACATTTAAATGCCCTCTGTAAATAGACAGTATTAAATGCTGGCGCTGGTAGGGGTAGTAAATAACAACTTGACATACTTTCACTTAACTACAGTGCCGTAAAGTCTAGACAATCAGATGTCCGTGATCTGCTCAACGACAGGAAAGTGGAACGTTTGCCTTTAACAGAGCGACAGTAATAACCTAATATACCATTACTGAGTTTAAACTACATTCTTGGTTATATTAGCACTGAATAACCTAACAGAAACATAGCTCTGCACATGAACAGATGCGCAGTATTAGCTCACACATTAAATAGCAACCTCGTGAATTAGCCTACTGTTGCTCACGTACATTCATAAATCCTACATAACATCGTCAGACTTACTTATTCATGCACGCACACAGTAGTATCCACAAAGTTAGTCCAATGAGGGGATAAAGGAAAGTGTGATAGCGTTCCACGTTAACGCTTTTTTCTCTCTCGCTCGAGACAGCTGTGTCCAAGCCGAGGCGCAGAGCACGGTTACTGCACGCTGATACGTTACTAGTCCAGGTAGAGCGAGCTACTATACTGACAGGGAGAGAGAGAGACTATCACTACAAATAAGTTGCACGTAGCTTGTTGCTAGTTTAAGACCGACGCAGTCAATTTCCTGTTCACTAGGATTAGCGTTTGTCTGACAGGGTGGGGGGCGTGGCATCACGATGGTGACTCTCCATCGTGATGCCGGTCAACCATCACGATGGATGATGATATCGTCCATCGGCACAACCCTAGTAAGAGCTATTTGAACAAGAAGGAGAGTGATGGAGTGCTGCGCCAGATGACCTGGCCTCCACAGTCACCGGACCTGAACCCAATCGAGATGGTTTGGGGTGAGCTGGACCGCACAGTGTCAAAAGGGCCAACAAGTGCTAAGCATCTCTGGGAACTCCTTCAAGACTGTTGGGAAACCATTTCAGGTGACTACCTCTTGAAGCTCATCAAGAGAATGCCAAGAGTGTGCAAAGCAGTAATCAGAGCAAAGGGTGGCTACTTTGAAGAAACTAGAATATAAGACATGTTTTCAGTTATTTCACACTTTTTTGTTAAGTACATAATTCCACATGTGTTCATTCATAGTTTTGATGCCTTCAGTGAGAATCTCCAATGTAAATAGTAATGAAAATAAAGGAAACGCATTGAATGAGAAGGTGTGTCCAAACTTTTGGCCTGTACTGTGTGTGTATGTGTGTGTGTCTATATATATATATATATATATATATATATATATATATATATATATATATACAAACCTCTATCTAAGCTCTAATTAAAGTGTTTCATCATTCCTCAAATGCCGTTACTTTTGCCAAATAGGAGTGGCTTGTCAGGCTCAGTGCTTCAGGACGTGATGACAATTAGTTGCTATTCACACTTTCTCAGAGGCAAGCCGGTGAAATAGGTGAAGAGATCCTCTTTAAAACGCCAGGAGCAAATTGTACTCACTTAAGTGTGACTTCTTTTCAATGGCATCATTGAGACAAGCTATTTGTCACTCTAGTATCAGTGATAGAGACTGCAAGGAGCTTCAGACTAGTACATTGACAATACAGCTGATAACACATGACATACAGCTTTGTCAGGACAGACAATGGTGGAGGATTCCTAGTTTTTAAATGTATTATGCTCTCTTCGGAATCAGCGGTTGAGCACTGTATTTCATGTGTAGGAGCTGATAAGGTAATTGGCACGTGGCATCTGTAATGATTAAAACGTGTTCATTCTGCATTCATTCGGCTTCATAATCATATCCCAACACATGATTTTTGATTATTACTTCGAATGCATTCATTAAACTGATCACATTAAACTGGCTTTCAGCTATAATTATACAGTATACTGTAATAATACACTGACTCTACTATATTGTTCATTGCTCTCACCAAAAGATGTGTTTGCAGGCTCAGAAAAGTGTCATTTGAGACAAAGTAAACCAGTGGCTAGTGAAAATAATCAAGTATGTAGCATTAGTGAGCAAACAACCCAGATGTTTTTCATGGGCCTTTCTAGAAAGGTGTTTTTTCATTGAATGGTAGGACATTTGGCAAAACATCATTTTCAGAATGTTTATATCATAACCAGAAATTAACTTGTGGGGTTTGTTTGTGCCAAACATTAATAATTTCCTTAGGCTGCTCCATCTTTTTCAAAGAAACCACCTCTCACTCCTGCCTCTCTTAAACATCTCCACAAAGTGGTTCACTTCTCTACTTAAGTACTAAAAGGCTGTATCTGTACTCTATTGGAGTATTATTTTTTTCTCCTACTTCCACTTTTACTTGAGTACATGTTTTCGATGAATGAAATACTTTTACTCCGATAAATTTTTTATGTGCTGCATCGTTACTCGTTACTGTTGTGAATTCCTCACGCTACGGAGACTGTGTAGGTTACAGTGTGTGTACGTTAGTTACGTACGCTAATTACGAATTTACGTAAGAAATCCCTGAGATTGCGTCGTTTTTTTTTCATTACGGTTGCCCGTTCCGAAGTCAGAGACGAAATTTGTACTTGTTATATTTAGCTATTGTTGCAGCAGATTAAGCTAGTCCTGAGTTGTTTCAGTCTGCAGTGAGTAGCCTACTGAATGTTAACCGTTTGACCTTGTGATGTGGAGCTGCTAGTTTATCTGTATTTTCTAGCTTGCTAACTTTCCTGTTCATCACACATGTTACTAGCTAGTGTGCGTGATACGTTTTTTTGTGGCTTTAATCATTACTGTGCTGGAGAGGATGTTCATTTTACTTGCACAGTGTGATAATTGTACATTTTATTTCAGTATTTCTTAATATGTTATTTTAATATAATATATTTAATATTTGTTAATTCCTTTGGCTACAGCCGTGGCTAAACATTTGACATAAAATAAACATGATATTCAAACTTTTGACTGCTTTCTTTAATAACTAAATAACACAATACTTGTACTTTTACTTTCAGTACTTGAGTAGTAAATTTTAAAATAAACTACTTGCAATACTTAAGTACAACAAATGTTGAATACTTTAGTACTTCCACTTAAGTGTTGTGATTAAAGAGCACTTCTACTTCTACTCAAGTCACTTTTTTGATAGAGCACTTGTACTTTTAATCAAGTATGGGTCTCTAGTACTTTATACACGTCTGGCTGTGGGAGGCATTTACTCAAAGGTCAATCCAAGTGTCACAAATACACATTTCACTGAGCTACCTTGACTGAAATATATTTAGCAGACTTTATTTGGACTCTTGAAGAACTTGATGAAGCTATAGTGCGTAGCTTCTGTCGCCCCCATGAGGTATTCTAAGTAATGACAACAACACTGTCATCGCATCCACATGACGCAAGCTTCCAGTGATCACGCACCACTCCCACCCCTCCTTCACATAGTTGCTAGTAGTCAAGGACGACACGGAGGATTAAAAAAACATGATGGACTCTTCAAAAGAGGTAATTATGTTCACTCAAGCTTCTGCGCACGAAAGTCGCCGGACTACACAGTTTCTGAATATAGCCATACTGAGAAATACAGACAGAGTTGTGTGGAGCTGATATGCTTAATTAGCTTTATATCAACTAATTTGGCAATGGCTTGAACGTAACGGACATCCATTAATATAAAAAAGTTGCACACTATAGCTTTAAGTACAAATGTTGCCTTCAGTGGAAATCTCCCTCTGGAGCCACCATATGTCTTTCTTTTCGTTCTAGACAAGTCTGCCAAATGCATATCATTTTTGAATATGTGGGATTTAGCTGTTTTTTGGTTCTTGAATGTGTGTTGCAACTCAAAACACTCTAAATTAGGCCTTACCACACAAAGGTGACCTATACTGCAGTACTATTTTGGTCCTATTACTTATTACTTATAGGGATACGGCTGCTTATTAATAGCAGCTAATCACAACCTGGCACCCTATTGTCATGGCAGCTCCAATCAAATAAAGAGAGCAAGTAAAGTAAAAATAAAAAATATCTTATGTTTCCATTGTGATTCTGGCTTCACAGCTGTAACTTTATAATGATGTATATAACCCGAGAGTCAGAAAATAGTTATTTCTGAGATAGGGCAAGGATAAATCACAATAGAGCTTTTGAAATAAGTTCTTTACTTTCCCATTTCTATTTATGACAATCCACAGTTTTTATATAGTAAACATGTAAATTTGTTTTAGCACTTGTTTGCTTCCCCTTTATAAATGGTTGTTTATCTATTTGCATAAATAAGTGTAGAGGGAGTTGGTGTTGGAGTGTTCGCCTTGCATTTCCCTCTCAGCTTAAATGCCTCAATGGGGAAATAACTAGAGTAAAAATCAACTTCCAGATTGGGGCCCCCCACAGCTCTCCAGTAGAATATAATTCCAATACATCCAGGTTATATTCATTCCTCTCTGTGTATACAATCTTGGTTATGAAGCAGTTTACTCCAGTGTACCAGATGTATGATAACCACATAACAGTTATGACGTACATAATGTTCCTGTACAATTGAGTATAACTCTGAGGCTGAAGTTGGCCAATAAACTGCTACACACAGGCTACAAGGAATCCCTGATCAACAGCATGTTAATATTTAGGCCATGTTCAGACAGAAAACAAAACTCTGTTTAAAAAAAAGGGGCTGTATTGGTTTGGAGATGTTGTCGTAGGTACCGGCTAGAAGAAGAAATAAAATCCAAGAAGTCCAATTTGAGTGATACATTCAGCAGTTAAGACCTAGCAGGAACCAAAGCACTTCACAAAACCGATCTGCTAAACAACGTAACACCCCAATTTGTCATTAATAAGATGTAACGCTAGTCCTTGACTTCTGAGCCGCTCTCCTTTATCAAGCTTTGTTAAACACAAGGGTGTAATTTTTACTGGGAATGGGGAGGACATGTCGCCCTTTCACTTTTCAAATTCCACACTTTCATAGTTGATTTACTCACTGAAATCTCTCCAGGGTCCTCTGACTGTCCAGCTTTTAAACTCCAGATGCGAGAAGAGTTGATAAAAAATGTGAATGTGTACATCTTTGTCACCTTCAATTATTCCTGTGTGCTCTTCTTAACGAGTAGCAGCGAGTGCTGACCTATTTGCCAACTTTTTAATAAATCCAGTCCATTTTTGGTAACACAAATAGCATTGTCATCACTTACAGTTTTACACATGCAGGAAGTGATGAGTAACCGCAGTAGCTTAACAGTAGCTCACCAGATTGGATTGTTGCATCCTTAGTGTCGTAGCAGAAGTTTTTGTGTTTTTGCCAGCATCCTCAACTCTGCAACCCCAGCTGTGCCAAGTGCCAAGAGGTATCACTGAAATGAATGAGGAGGCTGTGCTTTTGGATGTAAAACTATCAACAGTCCGAACACGGCTTTACAGTTGACTTCGACCTCAGTAGTGACCAAACTACAATGGAGAGAATTTTTTTTTTAACACTTCACAGAAGCACAATTGACATTAAACGTTTTTTTAGGATACAAAATCTGATTACATGATGTGCAGCGAAAACTGGAGTCCTACATTTTGGAAAAGGTCTTTTGTAGGTGTGATACAGTGCAATGACCAACTACCACAGCCTGTCATGAATTATTGCTTAAGTACAGTTTATACTGTGAGCAAAGCCAACAAGCAGTGGTTAATGATGAAGATAAAGTACACATGTGTAGCCCTGGCTAAATTTCATTTAGGTATTGATAGTTAAGTAGTTAAAACAGTCATTGAAATTATTTAAATGCAGTATAAATATATAAATATGGTGAAGAAAATATAAGTTAATGCCATATATGTTAAAATGGTTAATTAATAAAACGTTTAAAATGTAAGATATATATATTTACAGTTTTAAAAGGTCAAAGTTTGAAGTTCATGCCATTGACAGCAGTTTGAGTGAAGTGTACATGATTCAGCACGTGTAATCAGTCACACAGCTTAACGTGATATCAGCCAATGTAATTATAATCCCAGGTAGAGGGGTGGGGCTTAGTTGTCACATGCAGAGATTCCCGTTTTGAGAGATACAGTCAGAGAGAGTGTCGCTAATGGCGTTTTTCTATTATACAGTAGCTGCTCGACTCGCCAAGACTCTACTCGCCTTGACTCGACGCACTGTGCGGCTGTTTTCCATTGCAGATTTTAGTACCGCCTCAGCGTGGCTGGTCGTCATAGCGGCGCCGCAGTAAACTGACGTGACCTAACGTGACACACACACACAGAACGTCAAAGGTGTGTTGTTGTTGCCACAGCCAGAAGACACATTTTGTTTCAAATGAAGCTGGAGGCAGCAAAAAAAAAAAAAAACACAGCTGGCTAAACTATTTAAAAATGGCGGGTTTGTTCAGGACACCCCCCTCTGTCGCTTTCACGTCACCTATCGCCTCAGCTCACTAGGAACCTCGACTGAGGTGGTACTAAAAAAAGTACCTGTTAGCAGGTACCAGTTACTTTTGTCGTAATGGAAAACCAAAAAAGGCGAGTAGAGGTTAGAGTATTTTATTTTATTGCTTGTGTGAACAAGTGAAACGTCCGTCACCGTTTTAGGTCTCCACGCTCCCAAGCTTCGACTCAGGCCTGCAACAGGGTTTTCTTTTGTTTGTATTTTGATTGCTGAGTAGGAATGTGTGAGTGTGGGCCCACAGATAATGATTGAGGTTTACATTTCAAAAGGTTTTATGCATTTATTTTATTGAAACCTAAGCAGAGGTAACAATTTATAATATACTCTAAAAGCTATATTGAGGCAACATTATTTTGTGTGTCATATAAAAAAAGGGAGTATTTTGTTTATTTATATTGGCTTCAATCAGTTTATTTTTCTAATACCACAAAAATGTGTTTGCATATTATTTTTGGTACTTTAACTAAATAAATTCCCTTATCTGGGTTATTGTATTTAACAGACGCGTTACTATTGGTAAGCAGGGTAAGCGGTGCTTACGAGCCCGGACCAATCAGAGGCCCGTGTGACTGGAAGATATTGATTGACAGCCGGGGCCCCCTATCGCATTTGGCCACTGACCAAGCGGGAGGCGATATTTTTTTCCCACTATGGCCACGCCAAGACCCGCACTTCAATAGCATTCACACACTACTATTGGCCAGGCATCCATGCTTACATGTACAGGTCCTATCCCCTGACCAATCCCCTAACCCTGTTTCAATCCTGTCTGATCTCTGCAGCGGGCGGGGCTGCCGAGTTCCCCCCCGCCGACTGACACACACACAAACACACACAATCACACACGATGGGTGCAGGAAAAACCGGAGATGAAACGTACACGATGACCTAAATTGAGGACAGCTATGCTCGTTATTGTAAGTGCAATGATAAGTTAAAGTCCAATAACTACTTTATCAAACCGTATGAATGTGTGTCCCAGCCCACGATAGGAAATTAACTAACAATGTAAAGATCAACAAGCCACTGACACATATGTTCAAATTTGATTCATTCAATGAACCACCAGCCATTTTCATATTATACCAACATTTGCAGCATCCTGAGCCTTTTTGGTAAGGTTCCTAGGAAATCTTAGCCCAGAGTAATTCATTAATAGGAATAGGGATGGGCGATACAGACGATATGCAATGTAGTGGAAGTTTCCTTTGCAGCAGGGGGGGGGGGGATTTCAGAGTTTAGTAAATTGAAACAAATAAGACAGACTGAGACTAAAACCAAGTTGGGTTTTTGTATTTTATTAAAAAAAGATATATTTGCAAATATAGGAGCAACATGATTTCACAAAAGGCCGCAGCCCAGTGTGGAGTCAGTTTTTCAAATGAGTGAACAAGAACACTAGGCTTTTATGCATCTTCAGAGTGACAGCACACACGCACTTGGCTTGGTATGACGCTACAATTTTTACATGCAATCTGATACACATAAAGACAATCAGAAAAAACACAAGAGACATCTCGGAGCCATTTCGCCTCCTCCTCCCTGTACGATAGTTTTAGGGTGACCTTGTAGCCCCTATCTGTTCGGACAAACAGTGCTCACATTATGTTCCAGACTGGACGTCTCAGCAGTTAGAATCAAAATCTGCATGTGGGAAATGAGATCAACTCTTTCAGCATTTGTGAGAGAATTAAAGTACGAATTAAACATAAAAATATAAGGAATTAGGCTTAAATGTAATTTTCCCATTACAGCAATATAAACGATACAAAATTGGCCTACGATAGAGATTTTAATTATATTGCACGATCGCGATAAATCATGTTGATGACGCAATCTACCCGCGAAGTTTAGAGCCACGAGCTGCAACGCGTCATCGTCATCTTGAGTAAACATGACTAAAAGCGAAACAAGGAGCTGGTGAAAAAGACCGGTGCAACATCCATTATTTGGACTTGGTTTGGATTTAAGCCGCTACAACGGAGCTGTGGTCGAGCCGTACCATGGAGCCTTTCACCAGCCTGACCATTCACTATATAACGGACGATTGGAACCTTGGCAGCCGGTGTTTGCAGACGTTGTACTTCCCCGCTGAACATACAGCCGTGAGTGCGTGTGCGCGTGTGTGCAGCGGCGGAGTGGGACCAAAAAATGTACCGGGACGTTTACGGCCCCTGCCGTACGGGTTGGGCAGAGGCTGTACCGTTTGACCAGCAGGCAGGGCGCCTGTCCTATTTATGGTAGCCTACTCGTGTACATTGCGCTGTCATCACGTGCTGTAGTACGGGGGCCCGCCTTGATAATCCTGCTTAAGGGCCCGGTGTTGGCTCGTTACACCACTGGTATTTAAAGTATACTTGTTGGGTCTTAGATTTTGATACAAGAGGTTTCATTCTGAGTTACAATTCAATTAAAAGAGTAATCAAAGGTAACACAAAACTTACCTAATTCATATTGGAGGCACCGCCAGTTATTTTAATATTATCGAGAACCATAGATTGCTAACCAACATTAGTTAGTACAGGTAATAGCGCCATCTAAAGTAAGAAAACAAAGAACCCAGACGCCTTCCCATAGTACTACTACACTAGAGACTATATAGCTACATGGGACAGGGGTTACACATGGAATATATTGACCTGTTTCCTGTTTGTTTTCACACAGGGCCAGAGACCTGCTCTGTGGTAAACACTGTTTGGTCCCATTTCCTTGGTTGCATAACCCTATCTACGTCCCACCACGACATATTGTGCAAATCAGCAAACAACATTCCCTGAGTCATTTTTTGTTACATATTAATTCAATATTTGTATATTCATATTTTATAACACTGTAAGCTCGGGTGCAGTAAAAAGGCCCTCAAGTTAAATTTGTTCCAGTTAACTTGACTCGTTCGCTGTGCACTCAACTCTGCTGAGTGTGTGCACGCTAAAGAGACAGACAGGAAAGAGAGAGAAAAAGACAATAATAAATCCAGCTGTCACATAAGAACGCTAAAGTGTGGTGTTCTCCTCCTAACATCCATACATGATGATTCACATGTTATGTTTCACCTGCAGGCAATCCCTGAGCTTTCTCTTCATTTCCACGACCATCTCTCACTTTAATGGAGCACCATGAGCTCACCATTCGTTTTTTGCAACCTCTCAATTATTCAGAACTGTCAGCTAAATCCATATGTGAATGTGTGCATCTATGCTTGCATGTATGCTTTTTGTGTATATGTGTGACTAGATGCTGTGTGTGTGTGTGTGTGTGTGTGTGTGTGTGTGTGTGTGTGTGTGTGTGTGTGTGTGTGTGTGTGTGTGTGTGTGTGTGTGGTAAAAAGGGTCAAAAGAGAGGTGAAAAAAAGTGCTGCTGCGAGGGACTAAACTGAGACATGCAAAACACAATGTGACGCGCTTAAGATATTATTTCAATGATTTATTCATCCATCCGTAAAATACAACTAGTACTGCAGTTACCAAATGTAAAGTTACTTTGTGAGTCGAAATAACTGGTTCTAAATCCCAGGTTCACCCCCTCTCTGTCAAAGCCCAAAAAACCCAGAAGAACAGGTGAAGCAAACAAATATGTTATCACTTCCGCTCAAACCACGATGAACACGCCCACCACCTACAATATAAGTGCACAATATAATAATCAATAAATAATATAAATGAGACCATAAACAACATTCAGTTGAAAGATGTGGCTCCTACAAGGAGTATAAAATGGCACACAGCACACTGAGCAGGCAGTGTAATATAATAGTACTTCCTTCTAAACTGCCTTGTGCCCTTGAAAAAGTTGTTTAGCACTTAGAGCAGCTGTCTCCGTATAATGCTGCCTGGTGGTCAGTAGGAGTGGCGGAATAAGTATTCAGAATCTTTACTTACATACCTAATTACAATGTAAAAGTCATACATTCAAAGTCTTAATTAAAAGTAAAATGTTTGCATCAAAATAAATTATGCAGAATGACCCTTTTCAGGGTTTCACATTATTATATACCATATTACTGAGTTATTACTAATGCATTAAGCACTTAATGTTGCACTTGTTCAACATGTTTAACTGCTTTATATACTGGTCATTCTAAAACAATGGATCATATTTAATATGATGATCAAATACACCTTAAAATTGTAATGGAACTTGCAATAACTGATGTTTTTGGCAACACAAACACACAGCACACAACACTGACACTGCAGTCAAAAATGAGTCTATGAGAGCGGCGAGAGTGAAGGAAAACAGTAGACTTGTGGGATGTACAGCTAAACAATGTGCTGAAACTTGCTATAAAGCTCTGTAAAGCTAATTCTCTCTTATGCAACATATGATTAAGCTTCGAGGAAAACGGGTAGAGCCGCTACATCAGACAGCAAAGGCCACATATCTAATGAATGAGACAATTATTTAAACTATCATCTAGTTACTAAGCTGATAAAGCGACGCAAAATCGCCCACCCACCACCAATCTTAATGAAAAGAATGAATGGTGGTGTTGGTAAGTTTGTGAACTTGTTTGTGAACTGCTCGTGGTTGTTCTGATGTACGGTAGCAACCAAAGTCAATATGGCACATTTGTAATGTCCCAGCACCCTCAGGACCGGATAATGTCAGTCGTTTGATGCCAGCGTTATAGCGAGATGAATGAAGGAATGGTGGTGGCGAAGAAAAAAATGAAAAAAGCCTTGTAACTGATGACCTCTCTGAGAAAGGGCAAAAGAAAGCCGTTTTTTACATTTTTCTCCCAGGGCAACAGTGCATGTATGTGACAGCTTGGAGATGCCAGGGTCTTGACAGCAAACACTTCTTTTTGCATCTTCTTTGTTTGTAAAAATAGCACAGGTGTAAATTATGGTTAAGTGTTCATAATCTGGTTATTCTGGGGTCACAACAACTTTATTAAACATAAAGAAATTACTTTTAATTAATATTTGAATGGGAGCCAATACAGACAAAATAACATTTGTAAACCAGCCAAGATTCTAGTATAATGTTTCTACCAAGATAGCTATAGTGCTTTATCTCTGGTTGTATAAGGACAATGCAGGCAAATTAATGAGTAGAGTTTATGGCAATACTATCATGATGTGATTAAGTACTTAGAAATAGATTAGCCACAACACACATTCATTGATGCTCTAATATTGAATGTCCATGATGTTTTAATTGTCTGAACAAATAAAGACTAAAACACCAAGTATATTAAACTACATATATCCTGATATAATATAGATTCTTGCCTCTTGGAACATTAAATCATTGCAAAGAAATTGTGGACTTTGTTTGCCTCAGTCTAATCTCAGACTTGCTATGTTTATGAAACCAGTAAGAGATCATTTGTTCATCTTCAACAGAACAACACCACACACAGTAGATCCCAAACAGGAGACATCTGGCCACTATGAAGCCTTATCCATTCATTTTCAGCAAATGCTTCAATTATTTAGCCCCAGTGCTATTTATGGGCCAAATGCTGTCTTCAAATATGCATGATGTGTCTATAAAGGATTTGATGTCTCCTTGCATTGCGTTTGAGTGGAAGAATCATGTGACAGCAGGTCAAAAATGGCAAGAAAACACAAATATTACAAGACAAGAGTGAGGTCTGTGTGTCAGGTTTATTCCTGGAGGAAGTGTCTTGGCTTGCGTGACCTGCTCGAAGCAGTGTGTGCTTATGGAGCTAATTGTGCAGACGCAGTCCGGCGGAAAAGTTGGAGCGAACGAGGAAACCTGTACTAAACCAGCTGGGTTTCACAGATGCATTATATTTGGAGGCTCAGCACGGAGTGGGAAGATTATCTGTGGAGTTTACAGCATATTCAGAAATGTGGGTTTAATGCAGAAGTATAGCAGAGCCCAATGGCTGTCCTAGCATCTTGTGAAACATTATCATATTTTATATTTTTCCTCCAAAGAAGAGGCGATAAAGAGTTTTAATGATCACAAGACAATTGCTTTCTTGTTAATGCACGCTTTAAAAATGGAATTCTGGGTGATTTCCTGTTTCATACTCACTGTAGTCTCGTCTACAATCCATGAAGTCATTATAAAATCCAATTTTCTTTTTGTTACTCTATATGACAGATTGATAAAAAACTACATTGATTCATGCCATACTTATGAAATCTTCCATATTTCCTGCAGCTGCTGGTCCATGGTGGATCATATAATCATCATGGATTTGTAAAGAACAAATGCAGACATAAAAGCAGCCAATAAAGTTGTTTTTATATGAAGAACAGCTTGTCTGTGATTTTATTTTTCGAACCATACTGTACAAGAGATAGGTTGTCATGCTATTTGAGTTCCTGCCTACATTTGCTCAGCGACTATTTTGTTTGCCAATACTTTTTTGTAATACAATATAGAGAAATATCTGCCTCAAAGTAGGTTATGCAGATTACACTTGAAGCAGCACCAACAGCAAATGATTGGTGTGAATATGAGAACAGGCTAGTGAGCGCATGCAGCAATATAAAAAATGGCTAAACAGAGAAAGAAAAGTAAGAAACACTTGCATTTTAGTAGTAGACCATCTGACAAAAACTCTGGTCTACCCTCACTTGGCCATAACAAGTTTTCACACTACAGGTCACAATCATACAGAAGGTTAGTGATCTGTTGCGAGTGTGGTGCAAAAACACCACAGCAATGACCACTTACCACCACTTGTGATGCTAAAATCAATTTCTCCCAGATTTCCACTTTACTGTAAAGCTTTTCTCACTTTCTTGGCTATAATAACTCCTTGTCGTGTGCAGTTAACTCACACCCACCTACAGTATGTATTAATATTCTCAAGGATACAATACACACTTAGTCTCTGGTAACAAACCTTTTGCTTGTAAGCAGTAGAGGTATAGAGGTATTTATACTCTAGACCAGTTATTCAATGAGAAAGGTATGTTGAGTTTTGAAGAACTAAGAGCTAGTTTTGAGATCCCCAGGAGATCCTTTTACTTCTATCTTTGCTTAAGATCAGCCCTAAAATGTTATGGAGTGCCATGAGGTCCTGAAGTGCACCCAGTCATTAAATGGCTTTTTGATTTCCCTGTGAGAGGTTTGGTGTCCACGATTTATGCTAAGCTGTTGCAAGTATCCATAGGAGAACTCCCAATAGTAAAGAAATGGGAACAAGAGCTGAGCCCTGAGGGGAACACAATTAATTGGGAGGCAGTTTGGGACATTTCCCACTGTTCCAAGAACCAAAATCACCAGCAGATCCACTTCAACATATGCCATAGGACATAATGGAATCCTCAGAAGAGATAACGTCTCGAAAGCCATTCCCACTCCCTATTGTACGTTCTGTCAACCTGAACAAACTGGAACTTTCCTGCATATGGTCTGGGAGTGTGAACAGGTGCATAAAACAACATCAATACTATCTGATGTGATAGGATATCTAATTCCTACTGACCCGATTGTTCTATTACTTAATGATGACTCTAAATTACACCTGCTTGAGAGACAGAGGAAGATTTGGCTAGCTGGCTCAACCGCAATGAAGAAAATGATACAGTAGCTCAACGCTGGCTCCCCCCCCACCCCACTGGCTTTGTATAAAACAGTGGTTGCCGTATTTTCTAGACATAGAACTATGTCTGAGCTCTCTACAGCAAGGATTACTATCAACCTACAGAAAAGCACAGCAGCACAAATATCAGACCTAATGACCTCAGCGCCACAAGAACTAGAGGAGAGTGACTGGGCAAGGTGTGATTGTGTTTGTTTGTTTGTTTCTTTTGTTTTCCTCAAGACCGCAGAGGGTGGGGGGTGGGAGAGGGTTTTTGTTCTTTCTTCTATTTGTGTTTCTCTGTTCTGTGCACTGCATCTGATATGGCGTGGCACATATTGTGGAATGTGTTCTGTATGTCTGAATGATAAATGGTGCTAATAACAATAAAAAATTGATTTAAAAAAAAGTTATTTAACCTGTTTTTTTGTAAATATACACTCTGTGATTGATCTTATTTTTCATTTGGATAAACGTTGAGGATGTAATTATCAGATTTCTTAAAAAAAATAAAGTTTTTTGATAGAAATAGTTGATTAAAGTTTCATCAGAAAAATGTCATGCTGTGAACACTCAAGTTTAGTTTTCTCACTATTAGCCTAGATCAAGGGGGGTACATGATGTTTTAGACCAAAGACCCCTTAGCTGAAGAAGAGACAGAGCTGGGACCCACTACTACATACAGTATATTGTATCAAATTGAGTTGAATATTATACTGGGCGGATGGATGAAAATGGATGAATATTCATTTATTATTTATACATGTCTTAATTTTGGAAATTTTGAAGAAAAAAAACAGTACGGTAATTTGGCAGGCCCCCTGAAGTAACTCTGACGACAGCCTGTTGAAGATCTCTGACCTAGATAATAGGACAGTCATAAGTCAATGTGATAATGTGAAGATGTTCCAGGGAGAAAGTCAGAGGAAGTATTGACTTCCATTTCCTGTTTTCCTACATCAGTGAACAGCTGTGAGCTGCATCACCAGGACAGGAACGGCCTGCCTCATGACTGAGTAGGTGTATGGGATGCTGAGGGCTTGTGACTCATCCACAAGTCCATCTGAAATGCCTGACCAGGCTCTTCCACTCCCCATCCAGAGGCTCCATCTGTGGGCCCCATGGGCCAGCTGCTGGCCTCTCTCACGCTCCTTCAACCCAAGCTGCTCTGGCACGATGCTCTAGCCATAGTCCCTCCACTGCCGGCTCAGCCAGCCATCTCTCTTCTGAGCTTATCCCTATCTTTGTTTGTTTGCCTGACTTACTTCATGCTTGGATCCCGAGCCTGGAAACCCAGCTATGGACAGACATCAGTTAACTCCACAGCAAGCCCACGCGAACCGAGCCCCTGCAGCGCAAACATTTGGAGGACAACACGCACCTGTCTAACTCTGTGCACCTCAGAGCGTGTGAAATCGGAAACCAAAGAATAAGCACAGTGTGTGTGCAGAGCCTATGGGCTTCTGCTGGTGAATGGAAAACGGAGGAAGCTTGTTTGAGCTGTGCAGCTATCACGCTATAATGTGAACATACTGTGTCATTGCATAAGGTTGTGTGCTCATCAAGGGGGTAAAATAAGCCTGGAACAGCAACTTTAAAAACTATGCTGCAATTATCTTTGACCATTTGTTAAAGAAAAAAAACACTTTTCATTGGTATGCTTTCCCTTAAATGTTATGTTCCAAATTTGCATCAAGCTAAACAATATAGAGGCAATACATTGCCGATTTTAGCTTAACACAGATTTGTCGTATCAGTGTTAATGTGAAACTATAAGTACCTTTGCAGGACAGAAAAGCTAAAGATATAATTGAGGTAATTTAGAACAGTGTCTGCGGAATTTCATAGTCTGTCCACCAGAAAGCACTGACAAGTTTATTATGCGTTTCTGACAAATCTAAGTTCAATATTTATTGTCTTTTTGGTCTGTTTTGGTCTACACCAACTCCTGAGAGAAATATTAGCTTGTAAGCTGCTAAATGCTTAACTATGATCACCAGTTAGTCACTAACTCTGTCTGTCTTATATTTAGTTGTGCATGTAGTGTGCAGTGGTTTTGGGTTTAGTGAGTCACAGATGCAACAGTTGATTGCTTGCTTACTTTGAATTAAGCAGAAACATTTGTCCCAACCAAAGCATCTTTGCAGTTGCACCATAAAAGTCTCACTTTACCCTTGTGTGTTTGCGTGGCTCACACGCGCAAACGATTTTAAATGCATACTGATCGGCCAGAGCAGAGGTTCACTCTGGCAAAGTCAGCAGTGCCAGACCCTGAATCAATACGAAAATTGCATCAGAGGCCATGTCTAGTGATTTGTGGGCTGGTTCCTGGCTGTGTCCATATCCTACAGGTGGGAATTTAAATCGAATTGAATGTGCTCATCGTTTAATGGGTTAACTCCTCGTCAAGGGTGATAATTTTTGGGGGGGAGAAGTAGAGGAATGGTTTGCCCTGTTTTAATAATTCATCAATGACATGTCCCCAGGAAATTAGTCTTTTTTAATATATTCCTAATGACCCACTTAAAGGTTATGTCCATCAGATGGCTCTAGCTGGAGACATTCTGGCATTTTAATCAGCAGAAAAGATGGTAGACTATGTTTTTTTTTTTATGAATTCCCATGTTCCATTGATTGCATGGAAATGTTGCTTCTGTCTTGACTGAGTGTGACTATGCAGAGCTGTTTCAAGTAAAGATGAATCCCACCAACAATCAGTTTTTACGCAGTCTTGTGACTGTCGTGATGAATAACTGATGAACATAATTGTAAACATCCCAACCCATTGTTGTATTAATCACGTTTTTGCACTTCTAATTTAAAACATAATTCCATTTGAATTACGTATATCAATATAAGAAGGGAACATTTTTAATGTGCTGTTCTGTTACAGACCATAACTGCAAAATATTCACTGACACTTCACATATTTTGTTTTCCCTACAAAATCCATTCTTGCAATACAATATTTGCTAAAGCAGTGGTTCCCAACCTTTTTTCCTTGGCGCCCCCCCTACTCATGTCTAAGAAAAGCTGAGCCCCCCCGAAACCGAAGTTGAGGTAACTCTCGAGATAGAGCCTTACTTTCATTTTTAATACAGAGCAGTTATCAGCACTGTTACGTTTCTCCGCCATGTTTCATTCATAAAATAGTGATGCCGTGGTGTCAGGAAAAACAAGGATACAATAAAATATATAGTTTTCATACAGACTTTTGTATACATTATATATTCTAGTGCATTATCATAATTTGTTTAGCATGTGCAAATATTTTTTTTTACCTCAACCTCAAACCAGATAAAGACTTGCGCCCCCCCTGTGATCTTTGTCGCCCCCCCTGGGGGTGCCCGGACCCCAGGTTGGGAACCACTGTGCTAAAGCATGGTATATTTCTTTTGTGGTTATGTTTGGACACTTAAAGCACTTAAGGTCAAAGAAAAGATTGTCATCTTGGTTAAAAGTCAAAAATGACTTAAAGCACAAAACAAGACGTGTTTATAATTTTCTTTCTCTTCTTTTCAATCCTAAACCTAAACCTACCCACACGTGGGACCCACGTGAAACCTAGTATCAGGTGTCAAAGTGCATGTCCACTATCCTCCCTGACACCCTATGACTTTTACGTGGTACAAGAACATAGCACTTTGTTGACAAAAAAATCCTGCCGGTGAACTAGCCCCATCTGTAACCTCAGCTCCCACTACTTGATCAAACAGTGTTCCCTATGTAAACATCAGGTTGTATCTTCAAAATTATAGTTGTGATGCCACAGATGTTTACTTCCTGTCAAGAATGATAACATTTTAGGGAAAATCTTTCACTTTTCCCTAAGGTAAAAAGGACAACCAAATCAAGCAGTAACATATGCAGTGCTGAGGTCACGGACAGGGCTGCCGATGTTTCCTGCAAAATGTCGCTGGCAAAACAAATTAGTAGATTATAATTATGTTTTCTTGCAGAGAAGGTTGCTATATGAGGTTGTGCACATAATTGTACACAGGATTCAGTCACACACAAAAATTTGCCAAACACCCACTTGTAATTATCAACAACCCCGCACATATGCATCTCTTGGCATTTGTGGTTGTTCATCATTACTGTGCAAGAGGAAGTCCCCATATATTTTGCAGGTAATGAAGGGACTTATTTCCCATACCACAATTATCATTATCCACATTGTGTCTAATAAAGTTCAAAAATTCTCACTATCTCATTATTGTAGCGGAGTTTGTGAACTGTTCTGTGTCTGCAGGTGGTTGTTCTGATGTAGCGACCAAAGTCAATAGGGCCCTTGAATTTGGAATGTCCCAGCACCCTCAGGACCGTGATAATGTCAGTCGTTTCATGCCAGGGTTATAGCGAGATGAATGAAGGAATGGTGGTGGCGATGAAAAATACATAAGAGCCTTGTAACAGATGACCTCTATGAGAAAGGACAAAAGAAAGCCTTGATTTTTTGACGAATTCTGCATCTCAGCGAAACAGTGCATGTATGGGACAGGTTGGAGATGCCGGGTTCTTGACAGCAAACACTTCATTTGCATCTTCTTTGCTTGTGAAGGTAGCACAGGTGTAAATTATGCTGAAGTGTTAGTGTCTAATATTCTGGTTGCTCTGGGGTCATCTGCTACATGCTGTAAGAAGGGAGAAATGAATGCATTTCATATTAAGGAGAGACTCCTTTTATAGAGTGGAGTACAAAGTGGAGAGAAATCCCAGCTACGAAGCACGGAGGTAGAGCAAGGGACAGATGAGAACTCAAGTGTTATTCAGCTATTTCACCATCTGGGTCTTCCAGGCGGGTTAAGTTAGAGGCATATGGAGCATGATGGGAGGATGATGCCATTTTTTTATTATTAATGCCGTCACGCTCTGCCAACTTGTGTGTTAATGACACCACTGCAATGTTTGAGTGTACTCTTTTACAGCATATTGACAAGGTGACCATATTGACCCGTGGAGCTTAACATTGTATTGGATGCCAGGAGCAGCTTCACAAAAAGTAGCTTATCACTATAACAAAAGCAATTAGCTGGAAAAATTCCACAAGCTTGAGTGACACATCAGAGGATTCACATGTAAAAAGAAAATAGCTCAAGTGAGCTCTAATCTAAAAGGAGTAATAGCATGGTGAAAGGTCATGTGCACTACAACTTCCTTCCCCATGAGTCACGCTGACACGGACAAAGCCCCTCATCTGAGGAGCCCATCCCTTCACGTGGTGACTAATTAATGGATGTAAGACGTTTTCCACTACTGATATGTGTGCAATGGTCCTCTCTGTCCGTCACATATTAAAATATGACTACACACATCCCCCATCCAACTAGTTCAACCGAGCTAACGTACTGTGTAGAGCAGAGCTCTTCAACAGGGGTCCAGGACCCCTAGGGGGTCCTCAGAGTTACTGTATGGGGCCCACCAAATTAAAGTTAAGTTTTATTGATGAATTAATGAATCCAACATATTAATTAACAAATATAAATCAGCCCATTTGTGAAAAAAAACCTATTGATGCTAGGCTGACTGGCCCATAGGTAAGGTAGTCACTAAGGTAGCCATCTGCAGATACAGTTAATCCTAAGGATTCACTGTGCCACATGTTTAACATTAAAACATGATTTATAAAATCATGGCAACAATTATTTTAATAGCTTAGTTTTCTATGCACTAAAAAGGTATATATAAAGGCTTTAGGGTATTTAAGGGGTCTTTGGCTTAAAAAAACATTGAAGACCCATGGTATAGAGAAAACATAAGAATCTGCATTGTGTATATGTTCTATTTTTTCCCCACAGTGTTTGCCAAATGCTACCATAAATGTAAATACCAAGAGTCTGAGAAGCAAAAAGACAGTTAATCAATGCAAAGTTGGTCTCGAGAATTTATGTCCAAATTACTTTGGTTTTAACCTGTCGCTGTCCACATTTCAGTTCTGGTGTTTTTCTCTTTGACGACTGTTTCGACAGCGTTATGACTGTGGTCATTATTTCGTTGAACTGCTGTGTGTGTCCTGTTCTCTTCTGTTGTGATCAATGTTATATGCAAATTAGGGGTGTGCCATAGCCAGAGCAGGATTGGGGGAGAGGTTCATGCCCGACCCTGTGATTGGCTGCAGCTGGGGAAGCCACCCAGTTATAAGGAGCCAAGATGGCGGCCGTCTGTGGGTAGCAGGCATTTCTTGTTGTCCTAATCTCCCAACCGGCCACACTTTAACTTTGGTTTAGAATAGATATTGTTTTTCGTTTGTTAAATAAGGGTGGACCTCCAGGTGTGTTGATCTTGTTTTCTCCTGTTTTTGTTAGTTAGGGAGGTAAGTCTTTTGTCATTTGTTTTGCCCTTTTGGTTTGTTAGGTTAGTTTCTTATCTCCCAGTTAGAATTGTTTTGTTTGTTATTTTGGTGGCTCACCCTGATGTCTCATCATATTTATGTTTTGTGTAAATATCATTTTTCTTTGTAAAATAAATCAGTTTATTGTCATTTAAACTAATACTTGTTTGTGGCTACTTGGGAGACGGGGAAGATGGGGCCTTTCCATGTTGCGTCCTAGGCACCCCTGGACTGGGGCGTAACATGAATAACATAACATTGATCACAACAGAAGAGAACAGGACACACACAGCAGTTCAACGAAATAATGACCACAGTCATAACAGACAGGAAAAACAATCAAGAAAATCTGAGTTTAGTAGGTGGGATTCAGAGTGGGGATATCTAGAGAAAATGGACACAAGCATGGTGGATAAGATTGGCAGACCTATACGAGTTTATTAAATCGAATTACAGATATAAAAAGTCTTAACGTGCCATATTTCTTTGATCATTAAAGCTGAATCTGATTACAGGCATTGGAGAATGCTACTGTATACAGTATGTGCAAAACAAAAGTTGTGTAAAGCCTTTTGTGGCTCCAGAGGGAGCGGCCTGAAATCTGATTGCCTCAAGTGATAACACCTGAGTCAGTGTCATTTGGGGCTAAAGACTACAAGTTTGAAAATGAAGAAAATTTGGTGGTGTGGAGTAAGAAAGAAGTGATCTTCAAAGACATCTGCAACCTGCTCCTCATCTTTACTTGAGACTAGCAGTTCAAGGCTACATTAGCCGATACCATCATAACAAGCCTGAATCTCCAATGTACACAAGTCAAGTTGCATTGTGGGTAATGTGTCCTGGGGTGGCAGTAGCTCAGTCCATAGGGACTAAGTACGGACTGTTGACCGATAGCTGGAGAGGTGCCAGTTCATCTGGTCATGGTGCCTTAAATGGGCAGCCCCCTCACTCTGACATCTCTCCGATTAGTGTACACGGTCCTGTTTGTGCATGTGTGTGTGTATTTCGGGCCTGTGTGTAATATGTAAAAGCAGAATATAAAATGTATTTTCATAAAAAAAAAAGTATCTCTTCTGTGGCGTTCTGTAATATTCTGTGTTTCTCTATGTATATGAGGTCCCACAAAAATTTGCATTTGCAAAGCCCTATTGAATTTCAATATTTGTAATAATGCATTGTTTACATCCATGTCAACTTACTAGCAGTTTTCTTCTTCCCTGCCTTTGTCGGCGCGTTACCACCGCCATCAATCGATCAGTGAAATAACATGAAACCACCGGCAGAATGTGAATCGGAAATATAAAATCCCATTTCAGTCAGATTATGTTCCAATGGTTTACGCATACATTCTGGAAAATAACAAGAAAACAGTAAAAAGTACTGAATAAAGGCAAAAATACTCATTACAACCAAAACCCTTCACTGACATTAATCACAACCGTATGAAACTGTTGCAGCCATTCATTGTATAGAGCCGTAAACCCCTGACACACAGCACTATTCAAATGTAAATGATTTGTAGTCCTCATGCCTGTCATTATTTTAGCACCCTGGCTCGTGAAATGGTAATAAAATGTGAAACTTTTGATGCTGCGATAAGTTTCCACATCACAACTTATAACACTCTTGAATGCCTGAAAATTGTTAAAGTGCCCATATTATGAACATTTTCAGGTTCATAACTGTATTTTAAGGTTGTACCAGAATAGGTTTACATGGTTTAATTTTCAAAAAACACCATATTTTTGTTGTACTGCACAGCTCTCTCTCACTGCTGTAGATCCTCTTTTCACCTGGTTTCTGTTTTAGCTACAGAGTGAGACCTCTTTTCATCTTCTTCATCTCCATCTTTGATTGCACTCGCACATGCGCAGTAGCTCAGATGTAGATCATGTCAGCTAGCTAACTCTAGAGACTGTAAAAGAAAAGCTGTTTCTCCAACTTTGGTCAGGCAGGATTAGCTGGGAGACTTCTAAATGAGGTCGCACATGTAAGTAGTTCTTTTGTAGATGATGGTGAACTTGTGTGTGTTGTAGCAGTACTTTGCTATTGAGAACGAGGTAGCATGCTAGCGTTAGCATGGTAGCGCTACGAGCTAACGGTTGTGGTTAGCCAGCTCGTTTCGGACTGTGACGTCACAATCCGAGCCGATTTTGAACAGCTCACCCGGAGACTGAAGGCAGGACACATTCAGAAACCGTATCTCACTCAAAACACCATGGATGGATTTTTTTTCAAAGTTTGTATGTGTGTGGAAGCACCAGAGACACAAAAAAAACACCCCAAATCCCAGAAAACGTGTTTTTTTCATAATATGGGCACTTTAATGCAAAGCTGCATAGTAAGAAGAGATAACTTAGGCTATATCAGCTCTATCAGCATATGATTCCGCCATGGAGCTATTGTTATTCAAATGTGAACAGGAGGTCAAATTGAGGGGAAACATCCACCTGCTTTGCAAAATTGATGAAGGGCACCATTAAACTAACAATAACACACAGCACTCTCTCACCACCACCACTATATATATCCTGACAAATTTCAACAAATTGTCCGCAGGCAATTCGAGCGTATACTCTTTGACACAGAGCTAACCTGTTTTGAGAGGATGGCAATATTGAAACATAAGGGGGGAGGAGCGGGTAGGCCAACAGACAAACACAATAGACAATTTTGTGAGTGTACAGTGAGACAGCAAGGCAGATCTGTCTTCATTTAAAAGTTGTCTCAAGCTGTGATTGTGTCTGGGAGGGCAGACCTGGACTCGTGCTGGATAAAGGTAAAGGTGGCTGCTTCCCTCCTGGGAGGAGCTGATGAAAGGTAAGTCTTGTTGGAGGTCTCAGGGCCAGTATAATCATGGCTGTGGGTTCCCTCTAACTGTGTTGGTGTCATGATGGAGGGCTTATCATATTTCCCATCAGCCAACAGCCTCTGTTTTTATTTCCAGAGAGTGCTATACTGTAACTAACAGCAAGTGTATATCACATTTATTGGATGTGTGGTTCTTTGGACTATTAAATATGGTTATGTTAATCAAATTATAGTAGTGTAGGCACATAAGTAATGTAATGTGCAATTTACGAATTTACGTATGTACTGTGTAGAGTTACAATTATTAATTGTTTACATTTCAATATAATGCCGTCCAGTACAACACCATCACTAACTATGACCTTCAAAAGAAAACTAAAACTTCAATGGATGAGTTTGTGGTTCTGGATCTGTTTTATTGGATTACAATACATTGTATAGGTGTACCTAATAAAGTGACCGGGGAATGTATTTAACGCTGCGGTAAACGTTTTTTTTTTTTTTTTTACTATACAGTATATTTCTGCATTGTGCAAGTAGCTGTGTAAATATATGTGCGGAATAAAGACTTGGTAGTGCAACTCTGCACTACACCTTACTGAGGTACAGTACATGAGTATTATCTCCCGTTTAGAGTCATAATGAAGTTGGCATATGTATCTATTGTGTAATGAATGTAATGCATATGTAAACATAACGTCATATACATGTAGTTTTAATGAGGATACCAAAGATATTCCTTATTTTGTTATATTCATTGTTATAGCTCTTTAGACTGTTGAATCAAAAAAGTATTTTCAGATCTTTTAATTCATTGGAAATTAATTTGGATAATTAAGTACTTCTCAAAGATTCTCAGATTCCAGCTTCTCAAATTATAAGGATTTGATGCCTTGCTTTGTTATACATGACAGTAAATTGAAAATATTTGGGTTTGAGAACATTGGTCAGATAAAACAAGCTATTTGAAGATGGGACATATTATATATATATATATATATTGTGCCAGTTTTGAGCTGTATGTTGAAGTTATTATACTGACTTTATCATTCCTGAGTAGACAAATGCCATGGGAGAGCGTTATGTATGTGGTACGTCTGTATCCAGGGTCTTAGAGTATGTGTCAGCACCCTTGAGAGTAAAAAAAGGAAATGTTGGATGTTATTGGTAGGAACTGTGAGGAATATAACAATATATGTGCTTGTTGCTATACTCTGCTTCTAGATCATTCTGACACTTTCCTGACATTTCCAACAAAAAAAAATAAAAATGTCACATTCTATTGTGACATTTTTTCATTAAACTGAAAAGGATCAACATCCCTAAAGTCACTCATCTTCTCGTCCTTTTCACCAATGTTTTTCCCCTAATGTTTTTTTTACTGTCTAATGTGACAGTGGTTTGCTACAAGCTGAAGTCACAGTGAGTTCTGCTTGCTGCAAAGGTGTGTGAGTGTGCACTGCAGCAGTGGGAGTGTGAGTCATAGCTGTACCCGCAGCCAACTAGTCAGCCATGTTGGCACACAGGTCGAATCAAGTCCCCAGGACAGAAGAGGATGTGCATCTGTCCATCCTGGAATCTATTCTTCATCTTGCACATTCAGAGTGCCATCTCCAATCTAATCCACCAAGCTCATCAGCTACACTAATCAAATGAACATGATAATTCAGCATGACTGCCAGAGTAAACATGACAAAGGGCATGCCTCCATTAGCTAATTTATGGGCTTCCTCATTACTTTACTCATTTACTAAATGAAAAAGAGGAGGTAATGTTTGTTTTCATATTAACACCAAGATGGAATTTCAATTGCCATAAGCAAGAATATTATTTATATGTGGCAAATAATTAATTGTGTATTTAAAAGCAAGATCTGTTGTAGTTTTTAAAGCTACAGTGTGCAGCTTCTGTCTCCCCCATGAAGAATTATAAGAATTCTAAGTAATAACAAAACAACACAGTCAGCACATCCACATGAGAAAAGCCTTCTGTGATAGCGCACCATCCCCACCCCTCCTCCACACAGTTGCTAGTAACCAAGGAGGACACGGAGGATTAAAAAAAACATGATAAACTCTTCAGAAGAGGTCATTATCTTCCCTCAAGGTTTTGCACGCAGAAGTCGCCGGACTACACCATTTCCTAAACACAGCCATACTGAGAAATACAGAGAGAGTTGTGTGGAGCTGACAGTCTTAATTAGCTTTGTATGAACTAATTTGGCAATGGCTTGAATGTAACAGACGTCCATTAATATAAAAAAACGTTACACACTAAAGCTTTAAAATTTTGTATCATGACAGGACATGTAAAACATGCAAATAAGACTTGTTTGTGCTAAAACATTCAAATAATATTTTTTCTGGTCAACAGCACACTGCAGCTCTAAATTGTTGAACATAAGACATTAAAAGCACCAGTTTACTCCATTACAACTGCTTGACGGATTCTAACAGATTGGGAAACCCCCTCCGCCTAAAACCTGGGGTGCATCTGTCAATTTCTGTAACTTTCCGAAATCGAGTCTGACATTCACACCCACCTCACACAGTGACTGATCAAATGGTGAAAAAAGAAAGTAGGGTTTAACACTTTTATTGTTAAGTGCATGCATACATGTATGACAACCAGAATCTATATTGGCTGTTAGATGCACCAATATAAAGTGTCTCTATCTAATGTAGAAGGTACACGTAGTGTCTGCAGTCTTTATTGAACCACGCTGAAGGTCATCAGCACCAAGCTCAGCATATTGCTGGAAACCTAGACATCAAACAGTTCAGTGAGCTGAGGTGTTCAAGACACCATCAATTGAATGGATGAACTGTGTGTATGTGTGCGTGCGTACAAACTTACTGCTGAACCATACACAGGTTTACGTATTTCCAAGATCTGTCAAAATCTGTGTTCGAAACATTCCCTATCATGGAAATAGTGCACTATATAGTGTGTTCGCCATTTTGTAGTGGTGTTAGAATTCTCCGCGGTAAATTTCATTCACTATATAGTCCACTATGAAATACCCACAATGCACTGCTAATTTAAGTGTACATACGATGTACCCTACATTTTACTCCCGTATACCACAATGCAACGCGGACGTGTTTTCCAGAAGGAGAAGAAGAAGCAGAAAAGGAAAAATGGAGCGGACTGTAATTTCTAAACATATGAAACATGCAACTTATATATTTTTGTTTGGGTTTGTACACATGATGCTGGGAGCGCCGGCCTCCGTCACACAAACAACGGGCGCATCTCCTGAAGCAAGTCACGCAACGATGTGTTTTCAGTGAGTGTCCGAAATCTCTTGGTCGTTCCCTATATAGTTCACTATTTAATAAACACTATATAGAGAATAGTGAGTGAGTGAATGAGGGAGCGGTTTTTGAACACAGCTACAGTGTGTGTCACATGGGACCCCCTCGAAAACGAGATGATACATCCTAATATTAATTAGGATGTATCAGGATAATTACTATCCTAATAACGAAATTTGAAACATGGGATAACCATGTGCCTGGGAGACAGCAGTTGGACAACATCAATCTGTGCTGTATATAGGATCTTTTAATTTATTTTAAACAGAAGTGTAAGTGTCAAAGACAGAACACATTATCTTGCTGGGGGTCTTGCTGGACATTTCAAACACTTCTGCACAAACACTGAACAAACACTTTATCAAAAGGAAACAAGTTGCAATAGGCTATAAAACTGAAAAGCATCGCTTATGCTATGAAATTCGAAAACACAAAATACTGGTTGTTTTTTATGGTCTTAGTGATTGGCACATCTGGGTAATGCATTAGCACAGTGGTTCTCAAACTTTTTACACCGCGTACCAATTCAGAATATATTAGGCTCTCTAAGTACCACCATCATGGCTCACGTTAAAATAGAGTAGCATAGTCTTACCCTATTCAGCTATTTGAGGTATCTCCTTACTGTTTTGCATCATTTGCGGCTAGCAAAAAAAAAAAAAGAAGAGACTTCACATCCGCTGCTTAAGTATAAACTAGCACTTGTGCTCGTACACTATAGTTTCAACAGCTGCTGGAAATATTCTCCTCATCCACACTTCTATTCCTATATCCTGTATTATGTTTTTAAATTAATTAATTTAATTCTTTTAAAAAATATATCAGAGATTCCATCCGCATACCAGTTCTTGTACCACGGTTTGAGAACCAGTGCATTAGCATGTTGGAAGTGTTTTTCATTCACATAGTCTGGCTCAATAAATGTACATTGTACAAAACAAATAAACAAACCAATCCAATAGATAAGCGGTGTAGCCAGCTCCAGCACTGACACAGCGGAGATAGGTCTGGCAATGCAAGACTATCATTTACATACCCTACAACAGTCCAACAATGCAACACGCCATCATTGTCTTATACACAACTACCCAGTATCTCTCCATTGCGGTTATTGTGCTGACTGGGAACCTGCAGGAAGGTCTTCCAGCTCTGGAGTTTCATTTGTACTCGCCATAGTGTGACTGACTTGCACGGCAATCACCTAAC
Organism: Perca fluviatilis; assembly: GCF_010015445.1. NCBI lineage: Eukaryota > Metazoa > Chordata > Actinopteri > Perciformes > Percidae > Perca > Perca fluviatilis. The sequence continues at coordinate 19,324,131 of NC_053122.1, forward strand.
GTCAGCAAATGGTGCTAATGGTGTACGGTTAAAAGTTTCCGGGCGGAACTTGCGCTTGTGAACTTTGGCTCTGCATTACATGCATCCATCTATATACCGTGTATTCTGCGTGCAGCGGATCGTGACCCTCGCGCCGTGACGTTTCGACATGAATACACAAACCGGCTCTGTGGCTAGAATCAGACATTAAAAGGTCAAAGGAGTATGCTCCATACTGATGAAGTCAGTGATGGATCGAAGAGACCACACATCACAATGAATTTTTTTATATATATATCCTGGAGTACATTCATCCCAATCAATGTTTACCATACAGCAGCAGATGGGGAAGAGGGGCAAAGTAACAAGCAATGTAACATAACATAAACAGATTTAAACTACATAATGATCAGGTATCAGATAAATAACATGGGTAAGATACATACACACATACATATTGTACAAACGGATCATCCCACAGGTTTTATTTCATACACAATGTTTTTAGCTAGCCACAAAGATTTACATGTACATTGTTGTAAAGTGAGTCTTCCATCCACCTGCTGAATTAAACATAAGGATGTTTCATACAATTATAAAATCTCCTTTTCATCCCGACACAACTGTGGATATATCTGTGGGTTGTTTGTTGTTGTTTTTTTAACATCCTACGCCCAATTTCAGCTAACCTTGCTCACAATTGAGTTTGGGCCTGAGGGACTTTACCAAAGTCAAGGTGTAACTACAATTATTATTAATTATTTATTTTATTTGTCTATATTTAACAATGGATTCATGAGCTGAAAAGAAACTGCACAGACTGACCCTCGGTTTCCTCTCAAATCGCTTGAGGTTTTCAGGTGCATATTTTAAAATCTTTTTTGAAGGATGTTTTTTTTTTTCTCTCCATTTTGTCCATTTCAGGGTCTAAGGACACATTACTAATGGTGGCCTCCCTGGTGTACATGTACGCATGTGTCTGTGCATGGACAAGGCTATCTGTTTAAAACAGAAGAAAGAGAACTGTCGGGGGTCCATGCAAAAGATGTTATTATGCATTATAGCTGTCGGCTATAAGAGCAGAGAATAAATTTGTAGTTTACTTGTTAAGTGGTAGTAAATGTACAGCGTAGGTTTCAGTTTGTCTCTGAATAAACGCTGTAGCTCTGAAAACCCAAGTAAAGTTCCCGTGTCTTGCTTCTCAACAACGCAACAAAACAAAAAGAGCGGCGGCAGCACGGGGAGAGCAGGAAGTCAGAAACAATTCCAACACCAGAGAGAGAATACGAGAGGCCGGGGACGCCCGTCTACAAACAAATCGAGTACAAGTATTGGGAGACGCGGCTCACGTATGTGATGGTGGCAGGACATAGTTGTATAGTTCTTTTTTTTGTGTATTTATTTTTACAGGGTTTCTGCAGGTATCAGCAAATCTCATTTCATGCTTTTTCATGCCCTTTTTCATGCCACTTTAAACTAATTTCATGTCCAACTGAAGATACTTTCACACACAAATTGTAAGCATTTGACAATGCCAATTTTTAATATTTGAAAATCCAAATTTAACTGTCAGATGGCTCACAAGACTGTTTACAGTCATTAAACGCAACGCAAAGTGCTTCACAAAATAAGAACACAACAGAAATACAAATATTTAAAACACTGTTCACTGAGCAGCTCGCATCTCTGCCCTGCGGATCTCAAAACAACATGCACCAATAATTAAAAGTAATGAACCTATACTGCTTACGGCAGTAGGCAAATTCGCCAAAATCATGTCAACCAGTCCCAAAACTTGCATTTTCCCATTTTTTCCGTTATTTGATATTTCCTCCATTCTTTCGCCACAGCGTACACTCACTCACACCATAGACAGTAGACTCACACTCACCGCACGTTGCATTACTAGCATCCGGTGTCGCGACTTCGTGCACCAGTCGTAAAAAAGGTTCCGCCTGTCAACCATTACGCTATACTTCCGATCCAAATTAGATTTAGATGTTTATATAATCAAAATAAATCGTGAAAAACAATGTTTTTATTCCATCAAGTTTACATAATTTTTAATGCCTTTGAACATCGAAGTTCATGCTTTTTCATGCCAGTTCATGCCTGAATTTTCACAAAATCTATTTAATTACTTTTCATGCTTTTTAATGACCCGCAGAAACCCTGTTTTATTGTTTTTGTAACAAAGAAGTAGAAACATAATAACAATAGATGGTGGTGTTACACAAAACAGAACAGGTTACTTGACAGGAGCTGTCGACATGCGACAAGCAGGACTTAGGACAAAGGAAATGGCACAGCGACAGGGTAGCACAAGTTTAGTTTTTAGACATTAAATCGAGGAAAGGTTGCCAGATTTAAAATAAAATTCCTCTTTAGCAGAGTTGTATAGTTCTTTAGTGCGCTTGCATAACTGCAGTGTGAAACCAAAACTAAATATATAGAATGTAACAAAAACATGAACCTTGGTCTGGACCTTGGTTCTGACTTTTAGGTGTGAAAAGGCCCTAAAAGTGACACCATCACTAGGTTGCTAATGTTTTCATCCTTGTCAGATATTCATATTAACAAAGCATTTGTCTCTTTCAAAATCGTATTAGATGTGTTCTGCTGTTCTGTTCCAAATCTCCAAATCTAATTATGCTTTCCAATTAATCACTACACAGCATGCACAAGGCTTCTGATTACTTTTAAACTTTATAACCCCAAGCTCATATAGTTGTAGTGAATGTTATTTTTTAATAATTCTTAATTAAGCTTGTGGACTGATGTTTTGGCCTGAATTTGGCAATGGTTACATAGTGTTCTGGCTGATCTTGTCCCCGTCACTGGCACTGCATCCAAGCCAGTCCCACCCGGCACTAGATGACCAGCTGTGGTCCAGAAAGCAGCAGTGGCTGCATTACTCTGCAGCCAAACAATGCAGGAGCCAAAAGGAGTGAGGCATGACTTCACCAATTAGGATCAGAAGAATGTGTACTTATTGTAAATGCTCGTTCAGGGTTTTCTCATTAAAAGCGGGATGGGGAAGGAAAGAGGAAAACAAGACAACTGAGTGTGGCGGATCACCAATTCCTTCATTCACTCTCTAGCGATCATGAATGTACCAAAATACATGGCTATCAATGTAGTTATTGTCAGACCAGATCAACTGAGTACCTTTGCCTATTCTAGTTGCACATCACCTCACAAGGTATAATTGATATAAAGATATAATTGGATTCTTCATTACGAAGGAGTGTTGGCAGTGGTTAGCACTTCACAGTGATCTTTTCTTTACATGTCAAGAGTAAAGAAATGAACTAAAATATTCATTACAGCAGCCAGGCCATCAGAATAACTGAACATCTTGAGATCACACAGGTGTCTTTGATGACAATCTGAAACTATTAAGGCACCTGTTTCTTCACTATCAGATACTTCAAGGGGAACTAAAAGACGTGGGAGTGACTGCAACCGTGTACTACTCTATTTGATCTCCAGCTTTATTGAAGTTTAAAGTTAAAATGATCAAAGACCCTGAAGCTTGTATATATGGTTGTATATGCACACACATACACACATATCTCTACTGCATAAATGTCTGTATTGCTACGTTTTTTTAGTATGCATGTACCATGTAGTAGCATGTTACTAGGAGAACGGCCGTGCTACTTTTGCATCCTCACAAACCTGAGGACACAGTAAAAGTACAGCAGATATTTGAGGGATTTCACACATGAGAGCGGCCTAGAGAGGTACAACGCACGCAAGCTAACTGCATTCTCACGAACAGGCTTCAGCTTCCTGCTGGTCGCTCTGTGGTTTGTGGATGTCAAAGAGCATCTCTGCTCCCTTTCATATGTTGTGTAATTAGCCATCAGTTCTTCATAAATTGTGGCTGTTGGCAAATGATTAGATGTTGCTTTTTTGTTTGTTTACATGAAAACTGAATGTCGAAAATAAGATTAAGAAATTGCTGCAAAAAAGCAATTTCAGAAACACACAAAGCAAGGCCCCACACACACACACACACACACACACACAGCTACCCTCCACAAAACTCCACAGCTCAATTATGCTCACAAATACCCACATATCTCACAGCCCAGTGTGGGCCTATAAATCATGGTCTTCCCTATCAACTGGTCTTGAGGATGAGCAGAACAAGCCTACAGGGCAATTCAGGATTGGGGGGGGGGGGGGTGATGAGAAAGGAGGATGGAGAGGTGGATGCAAGACATTTAGCCGAGCTCCCATCGCACGTGCTTTCTTGCTAACAGACATTTTTCTCAATCTGGCCTGTCACACGGTGGAATGTTCTAAGCAAGATTAATCTCTGGTTTGGGATGCAGGTTAGTTGACTACGGTGACATCTGTCATGTAATAGACGAAGCTGTACTAAACAAACACACAAAGGACACCATCTAGAGCGGTGGAATGCAGAGATAGAATTTGTTTTTATTCCCTACGTCCTGCTTGAAGAGCTTAAATGATCAACAGGTAGGGTTACTCTATTGAATTGGCAAGCTCTGCTAATCCTCAATCCATTGACTTTTGCTGGCAATATGACAAAAACATCCTGTATTTGACACAAATTCGCATAACACAAAAACCTTTTAATAGCACATTCAATGTACAGTAGCTTGGATACAAGGGCAGGTATTGAAAGTAACATTTCCTAATGAGAGTTTTTTGTGGTTAATATTGCTGAAAAGCCCGACAGGCAAACATTCCATTAAAGGATGTGTTTGCATGGTGGGCAAGTCCCCAGCTAGCTTCTAACAATTAGGTGCATCTCAACATGAGACAAGTTAACGCCAAAGAATAATGAGCAGGTCAGCTAACAAGTAGCCAGCAGCCCACATCCTGATTAGCAGAAGCGCGAGCGAAAGGACCACTCACACACTAAGAGAGCCATTTAGCATAATTATATGTCCAGGGAAGAGAAAAGTGCTCAGACGACAGGTTCGTTGTTTTAGATCGCATCATCTTGCGAGTGTGTCATTAATCATATTGTGGAGGAGGGAATAAGGGCGGTGAGCATTAACAAAAGCTATTTTTTTATTTTTAATGTAATTTCACACATCATTGCTATTGTGGGATGTATTGTGTCTAACCTGTTTTCACGTATTCCACGTTCCTTACAGTGGAGCCTAGTACTAGTTTTCTTCAGCTTAATCATAAACCACTTCATCTTGGACTCTACTGACGGTTTATTTTACATTAGGGATAATTAGGGCAACAACTAGTGATTATTTCAATTATTCACTAATCTGACAATTATGTTTGACACAAAATGTAAAATTCATGACTGTCAACATTAGAGCAAACTTTAGACATGGACAAATTAACCTTTACAATCAGAGATCGCACATATAAATGGAATAAGATCTACCCCTAAGGAAAAATCTGTAAAATAAGGTATCTTAAGGTAGACTTGTAATAAGGTACTCCCCAATACCCACTCTCCTATCCTACCCCCCCTTTCTTTATTTAGTTTATATATATATATATATATTATGTTATTATTTATTAGATATTAATTTATTTGTACATGTATAAAAAGGAAATGTGCAATAGACTCAGAAGTGTTAACGATTGTCTGGAAGGGGGTGAAAGAACATTGCAATAAAGTATTTTAAAAAAAGAACACAAAATGTAAAAACTACCAACCACAATTTCCCAGTCTCATCTGCAAATGTCTTATTTGCTATCATAGAAGACTAAGAGAATTCTTTTTTTGTGACAATCAACTAATTTATTAATCCACTATTGTTTCAGCTGCTCTGTAGCCTGACGTCGTCATACTCCGACTGTTCCATACTGCTCCACTGGGCTGAGATTTGAACTGTGTCGGGCTCGGGTCGGGCTCGGACACAAATTTCTTAATGCATGTCGGGCTCGGGCCAGGTTCAGACACGGCTCTGTCGGACACGGGCCGGCCTCGGACAGAAAAATTCGGCCCGATCCGGACTCTAATGTGTATACATACTCCACGTAATCGCGGTTCTCTGTTCCTCTTTTAAAATGAATGCGCTGTCGATATCTTCTATAACAGATGCGATGGCGGAATCTACACATCTCAATTCTCCAGCGGCAGCCACCTATGTTGTAAACAAATTCAACCCAAGCGCTCTTTGGTGACGTGGTTGATTACGTTACTGTTGATCATCTGTCCATCATTGTATAAAGCCCGCCCTGACAATTTGATTGGTCCGAACAGCTCTTGTTCGAGCACAGTTGCTCCACAACGGATCGAGTCCAGACCGAACTTCCCGACCTCAAATGTTGTGGGCGGGGCTAAGTTCGGCTGGCATCCAGGCTAGCTCCACTGTATATCTCCTTAAATAATAACAGGCCTGATATCACAACCAGTACGCATTACTGGAAAGTAATGGGTTGATTCATCAATGGTTCATTTCAGCAGCACTCATACACACCTTATTAAAAGTAACTCCACAGCAGGAGTTTGGGAGGAGGAAAACACTGGAATTTTGTCCTTTATTGGTTAAAAGGTAAAAGTGTCTTGAACATCTGACCACACAACACAATTGTTGTAAGTGTGACCACACCCAGCTGTGATATGGTAAAACTAGCAGGATTATTAGACTGGGTTACTCTAAAGACACACCCTTTAGTTAACTTCCTCATCACTGCAGCAACATGAGAAGTTTAACCACTGGAGGTCAGTGAAAACAAGAGTCTCAGCTGGCGATAAGTTGTTCTTTAAACTTTTTAAGGTACAGACCAGATGTGATCGACTCACATGCAGTACGGTTTCTTTTTTAAACTGTGAAAAGACTGTTGATATAAACATCTACACTCACAGTTAAGGGATGTGTAGTTACCTTAAACATAGAAGAATGATCTCAACCACCTCTACAAAGTGATAAGTTCTTTTTTGTATATTCAATTTTTTTTTTTTTTAAGCACTGGTATTGGACTGGTACTGAGTTCAGGTATCAGAAACGTTATCACTGTTTACTGACAGGAAATTACATGTGTTTTGCAGACACCTGACAGAATATTGGCATGTCTATACATTACTTTGATGATCTATCCAGATGTAGACAGTTGTTGTGAGATCACCGTGTGACCCAAAAGTGTAGTAAATGTTTCACTCGTTTTCCTTCAACAGTCACAGAAATTTGGAGAAATAATCTTTTCTCACTTCTTGTGATGAGTCACGTTCTCACGTGCACATTTTTATCGTAGCATTTGAAAATAGCACATGGATTACTACTTAGAAATTATGAATGGCTATTGCATTAAATACTGTACATCAGTGAAAAATAGTACAAGCAGTGTGTTTTGTGTGTTGAAATGTTTACGGTTTTTATATAAGACAACTGTGGGCATGATGGTTGAGGTTAGTATCTATTGAAGCCAATTTAGGCAATGTGTTGACTTTGTACAGCTTTGAATGAGAGCAGTTTTCGGACATCGCTAAGCCTAATGCTGTTATGTTGCAACAGGAAAGATAAGTTCTCCTCAATTGAGTTAAGATCCATTAACTGCTTTACAAAACCAAAATCACTTCAGTGTGGTTTTGTGGTAATAAATGGACCATAATTTCTTCTGAGCAATTTCTTCAGTGATAGTTATACAAGCTGACTGTATACTAGTGTTTGTATTGTCTGTTGTGCGATACTGGATGTTTTAAAATTGTATGAAGATGTTAAAATACCTCTGATTGGATGGACTATAACTGCTGGAATAGTGCTGTTTTTAACACTCGTAGAATTGACAATATTGCCTATCAGTGTGTTAGCTACTCTCATGAAATCTGGAGGAATTGTCCTGAAGAAAAAGAGGGAAATGTTACTGAGGGAAAGAGGGAAATCTGAAGGAAGCACCATCAGTTTGAAGAGACAGCTATGTAGGGGGGGATTCTAATTTGCTTTAAGTTTGTTGCTTGTTATTTTGCACTCATTCAATTTTTGGTGACATCTGCACCCCCCCCCCCCCTTCTTGGAGTTATGAGTCATCCCGACCAAAATCCCTGCATTACAAAACAATTAGATCACTAGCCTCCGGTAATGCAGCAGGGATCTAATGCTCCATACCTACTGCCGCGGTGAGAAATGGAAGGGGAGAGGGTGTCTGGAAGGGAGGGGCGACGGATCTGAGAAGGCGGTAGAGGAGGGAGGACTGCAAGAACAGGAGTATGACTCACAGATCACAACAGACACTTTCCAGATATGCATTTTTTTTTTTTCTCCTTAAAAGTTTGCATTTTATCTTCTGTCTCGTGTCGTTTATGTTCATCAGACCAGCTTAGCTTTGACGTAAAATGTTTGTATTGTGAGAGATTGATGACGATTGGTCCATTAATGTTTCAGGAGGGGGAAAAATGAACCACATTGTTACTTAGCGTGGTATCCTTGATCATCTCACTCTCTCGTCTGATACTCAATCTGATGCATCAAAGGGTAGGCTATTTTATACGAATCACTGGTGTGTTATAATCTAAATTCTGCTAATTCATTTCCCTCGTGGATCTCTTCACAAAGCCTCTTAAAATCATTGACTGATAATGAAGCTCATTAGTGCGGCTTCGTATTCTGTCCATTTCCCCCTTCGCAGCTTACTTAGTCTTGACAAGCAACACTAACAAGCAGCTGCGGGTCTCACTGAAGATGTTTTCTTTGTATACAAAACCTCAAACTGGGGTTTATTATTTTTAGAGGACTGGAACATGAGGATTAGAACTGGTTGTTAATCATTCAATATACTTTATTAGTGGCATTTAGTGGAATATGCTTTTTAAATTGATAGCACTGATTAAGTGTTTTTAAATGCAAGTAAATTATTTCATTAGCCCGTTTTAATAAATAACCTATATTTAGTCATCGCCTGGTGAGAATTCATCGTTATTTAGGCATAAAAATAGCTTTCAACTACACAGACTGACGCATTGATGAGGCTGATCAGTATCCATATGGATTTACTTTTCTTACACACTGACTCACCATGCATAAATTCATTTAGGAAGTCATGATGGCTGCTTCTCTGTTCAAATGAATACTTCCAATCGGTTATTTCTCTTGTGATCATAAAGTGGTGAAAAGTGCCTGGATGGATCGAAATCATCAGAAGGCAGAAATCGTAAGACTTTGGCGGCGGCTACAGTGCATCATGTGTTGAAGCTGTGAAAAGTAGTTTTGATTAAATCGAACATGTGCTCCACAAGTGCAGTTTGTGTCTTGTCAGCTGGCAGCTAATTAATTCCTTCAGCATTCTGTACTGATGAATGTCAATGTGTCGCCATTTCCAGTGGTGATCAGGTGTAAAAGCTCATGCAATCTCGATGATAACCTGACCTAAATATTAACTTGTAAAAATGTTGTTTTTTTTTCGATATATATCTCTGAGCTGTGTTATGTCTTTGTTCCTGTAGCAAAGTTTCTTGATTTTGTTAAACAGAACTGCCTATTACACATGCTTTATGGCTCCAATATCACATTTTCATTACGCAGATGCAAGATGTAATATGGATCTCCTGTCATATCCCCGCATTTAGCCTTCCAGATTTGCCATACCTAGAGTAGCATTATTTTGAATGGTCAATCACTCCACCATAATTAGATTTCACCTCAGTTTTGGCCGACATTCTCCCCCAGCTTGATACTGGGCATTTGTCTGTGGTAATAATATAAAAACAATTCTACGGCAGCTGAAATTGAGTTTATGCCTTTTTCATTTTTAGTGAAAGAGAAAGGCGGTAACCGAATCATACCTATCATTTAATGCCATATATTCTCAGAGTTGAGATTATATAATAGGGGACATAACCAATATCTTCAGACAAGAAGAAAGAAAGCTGCTCATTACTCAGGGTTTTCATGTCTCATCTTTTCCTTCCTTTTGTGAAACTTGCTTTCATAAATGTTAGCTTTTCCTTGGTGTCTGCCTTTCCACACACACCCATCCACACCAGTGTATTTTCTTGACAGTGAAACTGTAATTTAATTGCCTTTTTTCTAAAACTAATCCTGTGGTGTGAAAGGTGTTTAGGGGGAAAAGACATGCAGTAGAAAACCTATTTTTAGTGTTTCTGTAGGATGTGTGGGTAGAGTGGCAAGCATTCGCAGTGCAACTTGCTTTTAATGGTATAGGAGCAGACTGACCTGTAATGGAAAATCACATATTTGTCTATTAACATATCTTACTATTGACTTGTTTTTTAGTTTTTGGCTGTGTGAACTCTGTTTTGATGTATGGACCCTGATGGCCTAACTTTATGTTCTTCTATTTATCTAAAGTGCAGAGACTGGCTTTTCTCTACCTCTCATTTTGGTCACAGATTTGGAGGTCAGAGATCAGACGGACTGATAGTCAGACGGGCTGTTAATTTTACCCCCTCCCTGCTGTTAGCTTGTAGAGGGTTAATAAGCAAGTGATTCTCCAAGACTCTTTGTTCATTCTCTCAGACTCTAATGATGAACTGAACCTTCTTTGCGCAAAGAATAAATACTTAAAAGACTTGGTTGAATAAAGCCTTATTTCAGATCTCACCTAGGTATTAGAATTTCTACCACAGAGCTCACCCAAAAAAAAAAATGTATGGGTCGATTAGGCATGCAGCTCATAACGACCCACAATTACATTTGTTGTTAGGCGGTGACCTCACATGACTGTAGTAATTATTCGCGAGAGCAAACGAGGAAGTGAGGTGACAAGTAAGGAGGCAAATTGTGGTGGTGGACTAACCGAGGACAAAGTTTTGTTTTTGAGTTTTACGGACCTCAGTCCATCTGTGATGTCCCGTTACATCCTCATTTTAGTAGTTTTACATGACTTTTTTAATTTTAAGCTAATCTCTGATGTTTTACTAACCCTACATATTTTTTGTTGTCTAAACTTAACTTTCGTTTCACAACGTTAACTACGTGTTCAAAACTTCACCCTTTACGTTAAAAAGAACGGTACATGATTAAACGGCCACAGTGCAGCAGTTAATAGAACGGTGGAATGTGACGTTTTGGGAGTCTTTGGAAATCAACCTATGATGTCGTTTAGGTACTGTATGAGGATATTTTATATGTGAGCCATGTAGAATATAGGAGTCATCTTTTGATCTTAGGTTTGGTATATCAGTTTGAGGTAACATGCTAATAATTTGCCCTGATACCTTGGTAAGAGTCAATAAATTGACGATGTATTTACGTATTTAAGATTAGATAAACCTTTATTGATCCCCAGCTGGCATTAGAAGAACAGAAATAAATACATATTATTGAAAGTATATAAACATACATGAGTAAATAAGAGTTACATAAACTAAAATAAACAATAGAATAGTTTCAAACCATATCATATCGTATATTGGTCAGGTGGACTTGTTGACTCTGCTGCTATAGTTGTAAAATGTTTGACCTTTTGGCTCGAAGAGATAAATATGGAGTGCCATGTTTCAAGACTGCATGTCCAACTTCAAGGAAGTATTTTGTGCATGAAAATTATAATAATGAGCCATGATGTTTCTCACAGCCAGACTTCTAAGCCGCGTTATTAATCAAAGCTGTTGCCTGAGGTGATTGGTTCATGTTGCCTAATTAACAGCTGCGATGCTGGTATTGTTTGCACATTGTAAGTCTGTGCGTGTGTGTCATCAGGGCCAAATGTGGTCCTGGAGAAACCTACTGTAGCGGGAACTACCACAGAGGTGGTTTTGAGTACTTTGCTCAGATATCCTCACCGCAATAGCGTCACAACCGTGCAACATGCTGTCCCAAAACTTTACAGGTGTGTAGTTGATTGGTCCGTTGACTCGGACCAAAGATGGGTGTGGTCCGAGTAAGGGCGCCAGAAGCTGGAGGGTAGAAAGTAGCGGCCCTGACGTTGCGGCTGGTGTGATCCCATCGCAAGATGGTCTCTAGTTAGAAGCAAAGTTAGTTTTTGTGTTTCCGTACCAAAACAAACCCCTGCAGCTGTTTTCACCGACAGATATACATATGTGTCACTGCATTCTGCCGTGCTACGTTTTTTTTATATATATATATACACACACACACACACACACACACACACACACACACACACACACACACACTTTTGCTCCACTAAACTACTGGACGAGAATATCATTTGAATGTCATCTACAACAGCAATCAGGAGAGGATATATGACAACATTATGACAGCTGGTTGAGGGAATATGTTTATGAGTTATTTAACCATCATTCATAGTTTGGAAATGCAAGTGTTTATGCAAGACGGGATGAAACACCTGCCAAGCCAGCCAAGGACCGAGGAAGTTAGAAACATACCATTTCTTACAATTGCACTACAAAAGACTGATATGTATGCAAATCGATACAGCTCAAGCGAGGCATTGCGATTTTCTCCGACGTGGCGGGGGGAGAGGATGGAGGACACTGCAAAATGCAAAAGACTTCCTCAAAACATTTGCCAGAATCCCAATCTTTATCTGCAAGTCATCTCTCATGGAAATCAAAGAATTTCACTTGGATTTGTGTCAAGCGATGCAAGTGTCTTCATGTGAAATGCAGATTTTTCTTTTGGCTCCGGAGCTTTGCCAACTACAAACGACTTCTGGGGTAACCAAGACAGTCTGGATCCCCTGAGCTACAGATGTGTATGTATTGGATAATGAGGATTGGAGGGGAGTGGAGGAGAGCATCAGTGCTAGTAGATCTATTTTTGGCTGCAATTGAGTAACTTTAATAAAAACATCCTGCATTCTTGCATCCATTATATCTATAAATCTAAAAAAAAAAAAAAAAAAAAAAAGAGAGAGCGCGAGAAGAAGAAGCCTCCCTCTTAGAGGGATGTAAAGCTCTCTCTTGGTAGTCTTGATGCAAATTGAAACCTGCCAGAGAGTTGAATAATGAATTACAGCCTTTAATTTATTCTACAACATATGATTATCTTTATGAGCAGAAAGATACAGTCTCTCTCGATGTTACTGTGTTATATTACATTCATTATTCTCACACAGGTCAAGGCCGCGGCCTCTGCTGGACATTCTCCGTGCTGGCAAGCCGCTGCAATCACTTGTGGCAGCATCATCTGCTGCAGCTCATTTACTATTCCGCATCAAAGAGAAAACACCACGACAGCTGCAAGTCCATCCACGACAAACACCCACATACGCTTTCGCACGCACGCACGCACGCGCGCACACACAAACACACACACACACACACACACACACACCTCTTTGAGCAGAGAACGGGATTCATTAGTGAGACCAATGGTGTGCTCCTCACTAATGCTGATTTTCATGTCTCTTTGATACATCTCCCCTGTTATTCTTCCTGACACTTCAATCCCATAATTGTGATCCCTGAAGGTAACGAGAATTATATTACAGTGACAAACACTATATTTCCCTCTGTCCATCAGCCAAGTGAGATAATGGAGAGTAATGTGCAACTACCTTTGTTACTTATTGACTTTTGAATTAATGCTTACAAATTAGATTAAAAGTTGAAGTGAGTTGCATATGAACTCCGAGGAAAATTGGCATTCGTCCTTGGAGGTGCCAGCCCCGAGGCACACAAGAGGCCGCTTTAAATCACTAACAGCATGTTCAATGGAGAACAATTTAGACATGCCTATAGAAATGATTTGTACAAGGCTGCGCTCACTGAAGGATCAATAGCAATTAGAGACACTGTCACCTCTCTAACCTGCTCAGTATTGATAGAAATATTAGAGAAATTAAAAGAGATCTCAGGAGACTTTGCATTTACAAAAGTGCGTCTCCCTCCCTGTTGATCTGGAGGAGTTCTTGTTGTCTCCATCGGGAGTTTGAGAAAAATCTAAAGTTGTTGGCATTGTTACTCACTCCAAGCCAATAGTTCAGGCAAGTTGAGGAAGAAACATAAATACTTTGCAAAGGTTTTCTTTGTGCTCTGTTGTTGTTGCTGAGCTACTGTTTGTCCAGAAGTGGATTTGATCTCCTGCTGGGATTCCCTGACAAAAGAGCTGGAGAATCGTTTTATACCTGCCCTGAAGTCTAGAACACTAGAAACCCCGCAGGAGCAGAGTGACAGTGTAAACACGCCCTCAACAGATCAGGAATTTCCAAACATTTTCTGCATTGGAAACCGCCACCAGAGTTCAAATTCTTTCACAAGGTCAACAATTAACATTAACCCACTCAGATTAACACTGCAATTAAAAACAGCAGTTGCTCCTATAGGACATGGTGACTTAAAGTGATACTGAGCAAAGTAAAGTTGTTCCCTCTCTCATTGATTTTCATCAAATGTTCTTTGTTACTGTACACTGACCAACATCTCATTCCTATACACCTATACTATATCCTATATTAAGACCCAAAAAGACTGGTACTACCAAAAGTGAGACCCGAACTTACCTGAGTTAAAAAGCTGTATTTTTGCTTTATTTCATCCATTACTGGCCATTATCGTGCCAGGCTACGCTAAACTCTGTCTTGTTTCCTTTTTGTTCAACACACGACATGCATGCAAGCAAGCAGACTATTGACACAGTTAGAGAGAGAAATGTCTTAATAGATTCCATTTGAAAATAATGAAACCACATCCCAGCCACAAACTTTATGCAACACAACGGCCCGTTCGGGTCGGGTAGCTGAAAGTGATAGTGCGTAGTTTCTGTCACCCCAATGAGGAATTCTAAGTAATGACAACAAAACTGTCTGTGCGTCTACATGACAAAAGCCTTCCGTGATTGCGCACAGCTCCCACCCCTCCGCCACACAGTTGCTAGTAGCCAAGGAGGACACGGTGGATTAAAAAAACATGATTAACTCTTCAGAAGAGGTAATTATCTTCACTCGAGCTTCTGCCTGCGAAAGTTGCCCGGACAACAAAATCTTCTGAACATAGCCATACTGAGAAAAACAGAGAGAGTTGTGTGGCGGTGATAGTCTTAATTAGCTTTGTAGCAACTCATTTGGCAATGGCTTGAATGTAACGGACGCTCATTAATATCAAAAAGTTACGCATTAAAGTTTGAACTTTAGAGGTAATAGTGTGACAGGTAACCACACTGAAAAGGAAGCAGATCTAAAAGAAGAGATACAATTAGAAATGATGGAGGATACCAGTCCAGATTTAATGTATATTACTACAACTAGTGCAAAACACTAAAGCATTGTCTACAGAACTGACAGTGTAGCTTAGAATTAGGAAAAAACAAGTATCTTAGCTATGTTGATATTCCAAAGTCATGCTTAGTACTTTTGCCTCAAGCTAGTCAGTCAGTAAAATACACACCTCAGGAGTGACCTAGACAAGGCTGGTTATTGCATGTAGAGACTGAAATGTAACTCAACAGAAAATGTAGCTGGAGAAGGCAATATTAAGTAAATGTAGCCCAACTGTCTGTCATAAATCATTCCAAATCCACAAGATTCCTGTAGAACAGGTGGCTTCTTCAGCCAGAAAATGTCCCCTAGCAAAAATTCTACTTCTTAGTTATTAATTGTGCTGCATTCACATGAATAAAGGCAGACGGTAGACAGCAATCCGGATATAATTTTAATGGACGAGAGCAGGAGGGCAAAATAAGTGAGGGCGGCAGAGAATACTGGCCAAGTCTCACTGACACCTACATGTCGATCTCCTAAATTAAAGCGAATTATCTATCATGCAATGCTCAAAATCAAGGCCGCCTCAAGGAAATAAATTGGAACAGTGGTCTTCTGGGCATCGTCCTCCCTCTCAGCATGGGCAATCGTGACGTGGGAGAAATATGATTTTCTATTAATATTCAGTGGATGCTAGAACCAAAGTGACTTGTTTACACTTTGAGAAGATCATTCATCTTTGTGTGAGAATATTTGAATGTATAGGTGAATTGACCATATGAGGGTGTGGCTGCTAAATAGTAGTGTTTATCTTTCATGTTTCCATATCTCTATTCTTCTTTGTTGACAGTTACTAAGTGATGTATGTATAATGATGTACCATTTCAGTTTAAGCCTTGTATAATGTTTAAAGGTCCCGTGGCATGAACATTTCACTTTGAGGTTTTTTAACATTAATATGCGGCCCCCCAGTGGCTAGAAATGGCGATAGATGTAAACCGAGCCCTGGGTATCCTGCTCTGCCTTTGAGAAAATGAAAGCTCAGATGGGCCGATCTGGAATCTTGCTCCATATGAGTTATGAATTTTGGGAAAGAGACTTCAGATACAGTATTAGGGGACCACTAAGGTCTATATAAAAGCATCCAAAGAGCACCATGTCATGGGACCTTTAAGGCATGAATCTTGCCTATGTTGCCTCCTATCAGCATTATTGTGAAGACTCACTACAAAAAAAAAAAAAAAGACAAAACAGTATACACGCCTTTTTTTTGTATTTTGTCTCAACGATAGCAAGCATTGTGTAAATTTCATGTACATTTTCATGACCGTGCCTCAAGCAAAACTTAAATTTTCATCGTCTTTCTAATCTAGCAACATATAAAAGCAACAGTAGGGAGAGACAAACTTCCTGGCCCACCTTTCTAACACTTCTCGTTGTTCCTCTTGGCTCAGACAATGAGGTTTGTTAGTGCACCCATGGCTAAGTAAGTTGTATTTGTTGAATGCTAACATGATTATCAATGTTTCATTGTTTAATATTTCAATGTTTTCCTTTGTTCTCACTAACTGTGCAATGTTCTAAATTTACCTTTGTTACAAAATAATGTGAAACCATTTAAGACAAGTTAACACCTTATGCTACGTTTACAAGTGGCCAGCTATTTTCATAAACGGACATTTCAACCTCTCCGTTTTCAAAAATAACATCATGCACAGCTGTCAGTTTTCAGAAAAGTGTTCATTTACACGTACCCGTGTATATATGCCGTCAAGAGCATGTCAAACCTGAAGGTGGCAGTGTAACGAGAAGCTCAAGCCAACGTTAGACAATCAGAATCCCGAAAATAGCCAACAACAGCAACTAATCACTTCCTCTCTCTTCTCTTCCTCACTTCCTCGGCTGCCTAAACCTCCGTTTGTCTCAGTTTACATGCAAACGTGCAAACAAAGTTTTCCAAAATCTCCACTCTGGCCGGAGTTTTTAGAAAGAATTTTTTCAGAGGCGAATTCTCCGTTTGCGTGTAAACGAAGGGCAAAAACAAAGGGAAATGACTCCGTTTTTCAAAATAACCATGTACGTGTAAACGGGGTATTAGCCATGAAGACAAAGTTGAAAACCAAGGCGCCGAAAACTATAATAATAATAATTACAAAGTATAGATTTTTCTTTGAAGAGAATAGTCATGGCACTCTAAATGTGCTGACAACATTGAGCAAGTTTTTTGAAAATACCATACCTCCCAAAAGCTCTTTGTGCACTTCCTACATTCAGTATAATTAAACATCTAGAGATTATATTAGTGGGTCCGATGGGATTGAAAACTGTAACACTGGTAATATTTCATCAAAGCATCAACAAATTTGCCCACACAAGGAAACAACGAATTTGCCCACACAGAGACATAAATAGACACCATGAGCATCATCACCGAATGTGGGAATCCTCCTTTCCTGCTCTCCCTCCAGTTTCACGTTGGCAGCAAAACAATATACAGAAAAACAGCCATTTCATTGCACCTTGAACAAGGGTTTTTGTTTACACTTTACCATGTAAACAAGTGGGTTTCACCCTGCTGGTTTTTCCAGAACAGAATGTTTTTGTATGATTTCGTCATATTTTATTCTGCAAATCATATTTTGGACAGGTATAAATTTGTTACACTCCTGTAGCCATTTTCAATTATGTGCATAACTGTTGAACGTATATTTATGACATGTGCATCTTATGCACTGCACAATACGTGCATCAAATACTACGCATCAGTTTGCAGTGCATGTGCTACTGTATGCACGTTTTACATACTGTATGCATACCCTAAATGCAAGTCATTTTCCTAAGCAGTTTATGGTTTTAAATGACAAAAATACTTTTGCTATACAGCTGTCTATTTTCATAACTTGAGCTAAAAGTGAGAAACAAGTTCCGTCGCTTGGAACACATGCTAAATATACACTAACTGGTCTTGAAATTAGCATAAAACTGTAAAGAGAGGGAGGCTTCCTTCGCATGCCTTTGGGCTACAGCATTTAAGATGGATGCTTTTCTTTTCTGGGCCAAGTAGAGGGTGTGAAGCTGTTAAAAACTAGAGTTCAGATGGGCTCAGATGGTTATTAATGGAAAGAACCAGGAAGAGATCAGCCTCGGAGGATGAGTCACTCAGGCAACAGCCCATCCCCAGAGGCCTCCGCTGGGCAGTCCTTTATTACCAAAGCCTTCCAGTGGTTGGGTGGGATCTAAAGATCTACCACAAACACAAACTGTGCCTGATGTCTCCTGCTTCTCTCTACTCAGTGTTCAACTCACCAATAGCTTGTTTGCACAAGAGGCGTTGTTATAAATAAACATGTCTGGTGGAGGTGGCTAGAACAGAAGATAAAGAGGATACAGTGGAAAAAAAGAACAAGAAGAAAATTGAGGGTCACCTATTTTGTATGTTTTGTCCAAGAAAATGTAAAACCGAAGGAAGTGTGAAATGTCGTATTTATGGGAACATTCATACACGATTTGATTTGTATTCTCAGTTCCTGTAAAGTTATTAATATGTACTGTTTTCTTAATGATTCAATTAATTCAGAGGAGTTTTTCGTTGTGGGGAAGGACATAAACATCTATCAAATTCATGTCTCCTGAGATTATACAAATACTTGAACAAGCGATTGTTACTGGGCTCAAGAAATTTCAAGGCTAAAGCAGAGTCAATCTGGGACACGTCAGAATACAAGCAAAAAGTTAAGATCAACCACTCATCTAAAAATAGGTATACATTTGTCTGAATTGACCCAGAAGATCAGATATGCTGTTATGATGTGGTCAGAGCTTCGTGGGGGCGGGCCGACACACACACACACACACACACACACACACACACACACTTTCCATACTCCGTGTCCGCGGACAGCTGTAGGCTTGTACCGTTAATGTTCTGTGCATTGTCGGACACATGCAGCCACTTTCCTGAAACCGCTTGTAGAACGGGCCTGTTTCGCACCGCCTCTCGCAACCTGGCAGGGTGTGAGCTGTGTGGTTTGAAATAAAAGGAAGAAAACGGGACGCCGAGTAACACGGTTGATATCGCTCATATACTTTTTAGTTTTTTGACGGCGCCTTAAAAAGGTACAATATGTAACATTTCTACTTTAAAATGTCCAAAAAACGACCATACCTATGTTATATATTTTTATGAGTTATGTTCTTACACTATCCCAAATGTTTCTACCAAATGTCAAACCCAGAGAAATCTGTTATTTTATTTTCAGACACGGGACGTTTCCTTTAGTCGCCCGTCAGTGGCGTCATATAACCTTTCACCCTCCAGTTACTCTAACTTCCGTCAGAACACTGGCACCAAGATGATACGTTCAGGAGTAATTGTAAATCATACAATGTCACAGAAAAATACTTGTAACTGTAATACTGCTTTTTTTGCCATACAGCATCATTTTGTGATTAATAACATCCCACTTTTTATTACAGTAATACAACAGAGACCTTATTTTGAAAGTTCAATATCGATACCAGCTTAACGTTACTACAATGTGCTGGTTGGCAAGAAGCTAACGTCGATGCTAATGCTTTGTGGGTAACATTATGAGGTTACAACATCGTTCAACGCGCTAATAAAGTTATTTTTAGTATGACTGTTTCAACCACAGTTAACAGGACTGAGCTAACCCACGAATAACTTCACTAGTAATGTTAACGTTAGCTGTATAGATAGACGATTAATCTAATGCTAATTTAGCCAGCTAGCACACCCCGGTCTGTCTACCTTACTTCCCCGGCGCAGAGAGACTCAGTCAGGATGACAGCTGACAACAGCCTCGGGACATATAGCTAGCTAGCTAGTTACCGTTAGCCCCCAGTCAGCTATCAGCCAGCTACTTTCATTACAGCAACCCCCGGCCAGAACTTATCTCCAGTGCCTGGTGCTTACGACGCTAACGGCAGTTTAATTAAGCGTTAGGAAACAGACCATATCAGACCCAGCACCGAGTCACAACAGCGGCCATCCATAGCGTTAGCTACATCTCCGTAGCGCTACCGGTGTATGTGCCGAAAATCTCCTCCCTGCCGAATTTCTCCCCCCTTCGCGTTTAGCGGTCTTTACGGTTAGCTAAATTAACCCGACAAAAGGTGGGTTAAGCACCAAAACGAAAAGTGAAGGGGAGATAATTCCAGGTAGCTGGGAGATGTTCTGCTGCTGCACAACAGGCATCGAACATCCTCGCCGTCGCGGAGATTTCCCCAACAATCCCCACCCACACCCGTCTCTCAGCCTCGTTTAGTAGCTAGCGTTACAACACACCCCGTCCGCCCCGGTGTTGAAACCATCCAAAAGGTTACACTGATATGTGAAATATTTTGTGTTTTAGCTGCTGGCTATGGTTAGCTTGCTGGCTCACTAACTAGCTAACTGGTCAGCTACAAATAAAAATCTAATCGAGAAAAACGTAATTATGTTGGGGAAACTGCAGCTATTTTATTAGAATAACATTAATAGACGTTACTAAACGCAATGTGAATAAACTTGAATGGGTAAAGTCGTCCATGAATTGATGCATTATAACCGGCAGCGAAGGTGTTTAACACTAAAAACTCCCATAATTCCACGCAACTTCCCAACGTCATCAAAAGTCCAGTTTTACCGTCCATTGTTTTGGTTGAGAGACCCCTAGCGGCAGAAAGTTACATATTGTACGTTTAACTGCAAAGTGCTGCGGGAAACCCTGCCCCAACTCTCAACTAGCGTTTTCTGTCTATCTCTCCGCCAGGAGTTCCGCCCCCACAAAGACCATGCGACTGACAAGAGGGTTCACTCCTCGTAACGCTAACGAACAGAGAGTGGTCCTCCAGTCTCTTTGGTAGAGAGAGACGAGAAAAACAAACAAGCATGCAAATGGGAAATTATCGTGGCCGGAAAAATTATCGAGCTCATTTTTTTTATCGTGTGATTAATTGATTTATTGACTATCGTGACAGGCCTAAGTATGACGCGCTCACATATCCACTTCGTGTTGGCAATGTTGGTCTGCATGTCATCATACACCTAGTCTATATCCACGACGTTCCACTTCCGGGATTGCTCCGGTGCCACAGGAAATTCCGCTAGATGCATGTCTTTTCGCCAGTGTCCGTTTCCTCCGTTTTCTTTGTGTTGGAATTTTAAACTCCGGTGGATTTATCAGTTGTTGGTCTGAATCAGACCTCCATCTCATGTCTTCAACTTGTGCAAAATGCAGCTGCTTGCTTTTTAACAAATACAGTACAGGCCAAAAGTTTGGACACACCTTCTCATTCAATGCGTTTCCTTTATTTTCATGACTATTTACATTGTAGATTCTCACTGAAGGCATCAAAACTATGAATGAACACATATGGAAGTATGTACTTAAAGTGATGGTTCGGAGTAATTTCACCCTAGGGACCTTTGCACCATGACCTCAAGCCAAACCAGAAGAAGTAGAAGTTTGGTATCATTTCGGGCATTATTAGTGGGGTCATTTACGAGATACATCACTGGATCCATTAGACCCTGCGCTAAGCTATTCAGCTGATAACGCTACTCTACGCTAACTCTCCCAATGCTCGACCCAGGTAAAAAAAGCTTCTGGGGGGGTGTTTGGCTCGAGGTCATGGTGCAAAGGTCCCTAGGGTGAAATTACTCCGAACCATCACTTTAACAAAAAAGTGGGAAATAACTGAAAACATGTCTTATATTTTAGATTCCTCAAAGTAGCCACCCTTTGCTTTTTTGATAGCGCTGCAAACCCTTGGTGTTCTCTCAATGAGCTTCATGAGGTAGTCATCTGAAATGGTTTTCACTTCACAGGTGTGCCTTGTCAGGGTTAATTAGTGGATTTTTCCCCCTTATTAATGGGGTTGGGACCATCAGTTGTGTTGTGCAGAAGTCAGGTTGATACACAGTCGACAGCCCTATTGGACAACTGTTAGAATTCATATTATGGCAAGAACCAATCAGCTAAGTAAAGAGAAACGAGTGGACATCATTACTTTAACAAATGAAGGTCAGTCAGTCTGGAAAATTGCGAAAACTTTGAATGTGTCCCCAAGTGCAGTCGCAAAAAACATCAAGCGCTACAACAAAACTGGCTGACATGAGGACCGCCCCAGGAAAGGAAGACCAAGAGTCACCTCTGCTGCTGCTGATAAATTCATCCGAGTCACCAGCCTCAGAAATCACAAGTTAACAGCAGCTCAGATTAGAGACCAGATGAATGCCACACAGAGTTCTAGCAGCAGACACATCTCTAAAACAACTGTTAAGAGGAGACTGTGCGAATCAGGCCTTCATGGTCAAGTAGCTGCTAGGAAACCACTGCTAAGGAGAGGCAACAAGCAGAAGAGAGTTGTTTGGGCCAAGAAACACAAGGAATGGACATTAGACCAGTGGAAATCTGTGCTTTGGTCTGATGAGTCCAAATTTGAGATCTTTGGTTCCAACCGCCGTGTCTTTGTGCGACGAAGAAAAGGTGAACGGATGGATTCTACATGCCTGGTTCCCACCATGAAGCATGGAGGAGGAGGTGTGATGGTGTGGGGGGGCTTTGCTGGTGACACTGTTGGGGATTTATTCAAAATTGAAGGCATACTGCAACCAGCATGGCTACCACAGCATTCTGCAGCGACATGCCATCCCATCTGGTTTGCGTTTAGTTGGACCATCATTTATTTTTCAACAGGACAATGACCCCAAACACACCTCCAGGCTGTGTAAGGGCTATTTGACCAAGAAGGAGAGTGATGGAGTGCTGTGCCAGATGACCTGGCCTCCACAGTCACAGGACCCGAACCCAATCGAGATGGTTTGGGGTGAACTGGACCGCAGAGTGAAGGCAAAAGGGCCAACAAGTGCTAAGCATCTCTGGGAACTCCTTCAAGACTGTTGGAAAACCATTTCAGGTGACTACCTCTTGAAGCTCATCAAGCGAATGCCAAGAGTGTGCAAAGCAGTAATCAGAGCAAAGGGTGGCTACTTTGAGGAATCTAAAATATAAAACATGTTTTCAGTTTTTTCACACTTTTGTGTTAAGTACATAATTCCACATGTGTTCATTCATAGTTTTGATGCCTTCAGTGAGAATCTCCAATGTAAATAGTCATGAAAATAAAGGAAACGCATTGAATGAGAAGGTGTGGCCAAACTTTTGGCCTGTACTGTACATCTAGACGTGCTGGACGTTTTAAGTTTTCTTTTAAAAATGGCAATAAACCAGAGCACGTTTTTTTCCCATCCCAGAATGTTGTGTCTAGCCAGACTAGCCAGACCCTCCTCGCTGTGGAGGAAGGTCTGGTAAAGCGAGACTGTCATACACCCAACTGATAATTTCCTCAACCCTTTCACCGGGAGGAGTGAGCGATTCGTTTAGCTTTTTTTTTTCTTTTTTTCATTATTATTCGCTTGTTTAAGGCGGTATTAACGCAACAAGTTATCAGTGGTTAAAGTTAGTATGGCAAACTTAAACAAGAGTTGCGCTGTTCCTGTAGGCTACCCACTTGTGCTCATTGACTCCAGCAAAAAGTGTTCGGTTGATATATCCAGCAATCATGTAACCTTGGTAGCAGCAGAAAGTGAACGTCAGTCAATTAGCCGCGGCCTATAAAGGCCCACTACGGATGTAGGTGAAAACGACACGCTTGACGCAACCCTGCCCCAGCTGCTGCACAGAGGCTCTTTGCTTGTTTATTCAGAGTTTACTTCCCTTAGCATGCTGCGTGTGACATCTTTTGCACATGCAGGTCCGTTCAGTTTCACAGTTTATTAATACTGAACGTGTTGCGTGTCAAAACTGCACCAAAACTGGGAATTGGTGTTGCCTTAACTGCTATCTCCTCATGTCCCCAGAATGTAAAGCAGGACTGAAAAGAGCAAACTTTTTCAAAACAGAAAAGTTGTGAACTCAAGACCCCTGAGGTACATTTTAAACCATCTCTATGCCATCAGCAGCGGAGCACATTATTTCCTAACCCTCGACTGCCCCGCTATCTGGCCTAATATGTCCGTCTAGAGCTCATGAGACGATCTCCAACACAACAGCTCTGTAGATGTATTCAACCTCACTGAACTGTATTTGACTTATGATATGGCGGTTCCCATTATCGGTCCAACAGTGTAGGTGTAGGAGGCTGGCAGAAGCTGCTACCTATTCACCACTTCTCAGCTGAGCCTAGCACTGCACTCACACATCAGTTGGACTAATTAGCTTTTTCTGTCACTCTGCTGTCATACCCTGGCTCAGCTTACTGTAACACAGAGGATTGATGTTACAGCCAGACACTAGAATAGACCCTGTGGGAGGTTGAATGTAAACCCACAATATGTGGCTTCAGTGGAATTATATTTCATAAAGTCTGCTTTAGGGCTGAACGATTAATTGCATTTGCAATAATATCGCAATATGTTAAAATGCAATTTCCTAATCGCAAAGGCCGGGATTTGGTCACGTGACTCGCAAGAGCAAATCAGTCTGCACTCCGCAGTAGGGCTGGGAAAAAAATCTATTTGATTTAAAAATCGAGTTGGTAGGTCAAATCGATTCATATTTTCAAAAAATCGATTTTTTGATTATTTTTTCTCCCCCTCTTCAGTATAGCGTACATACATTTTGCATTCGCCAAATCTTCCTTCGGGGTTTCCGTAGCACACTCCCTGCGGCGCAGCCCTCTGCCCCTCCCCTCCCCCGAGGGCAGCGCATGATGCATACAGAAAAAAACATGGCAGAAACAGCCGGCGAAAGAGAGCAGCTCCTTCCAAAGAAATGCTCTTCGACTTCAGTAGTGTGGAGTTGGTTTGGATTTATGGCATCTGATGAGGAACAGAAAACACCTCGATGCAAACTATGTCTTAAAGTGATGGTTCGGAGTAATTCACCCTTGGGTCCTTTGAACCATGACCTCGAGCCAAACACCCCCCCAGAAGCTTTTTTCACCTGGGTCTAACATTGGGAGAGTTAGCGTAGAGTAGCGTTATCAGCTGAATAGCTTAGCGCAGGCGCTAACGGACCCACGTTTGTATCTCGTAAGTTACCCCACTAATAATGCCCGAAATGATACCAAACCCTTGGATTGGAAAGTTTGTAAGTACACCAGAAGTTTATGTAAATAACATTTGCCTGCTGGCTTCTGCTCTCTGCTGTTGTTGTTGCTGCTGTAAGACGAGTGCTTAGGTCCGTCTACAAATTACAACACCGAAAAGAGATGCAACAAAAATATTTATTAATTTAATTTTTTTTTTAAAGTGCTGTAGTATAACTAGCAGGAGACAAGTAATAATTGAAGTAAGTTTGGAGACATTACGTTATTTAATCATTGAATTAATAAATATTTTTGTTGTAACTCTTTTCGGTGTAGTAATTTGTAGACGGCCCTAAGCACTTGTCTAACTGCAGGTAGCAGCAGCAGCAGCAACAGAGAGCTGAAGAGAGCAGGCAAGTGTTCATAAACTTCTGGTGTACTTACAAACTTTCCAATCCATCGTTTTATGAGTTTATTTGTACTACTTGTAGACGTTTGGTATCATTTCGGGCATTATTAGTGGGGTAACTTACAAGATACAAACGTGGGTCTGTTAGCCCCTGCGCTAAGCTATTCAGCTGATAACGCTACTCTAGCTAAATCTCCCAATGTTCCACCCAGGTGAAAAAAGCTTCTGGGGGGGTGTTTGGCTCGAGGTCATGGTGCAAAGGACCCTAGGGTGAATTACTCTGAACCATCACTTTAAGGCTGTTGTTGCTGGTAGCAGTACGACAAATCTGTTTCAGCATTTAAAGCGAAGACATGCGGCTGAGTGGGAGAAGTGTTGCCTTCTTCAAAAAAAAACCACTCTAGTGGCGTTAGTGCTAGCACCCCGTTTGCAAAGCAAACAACTCTTCAACAAAGCTTTTCAAACATTGTACCATATGAGAAGAGCGGGGCAAGGTGGAAAGTTTTGGACGCTCGATATACAGTACCTAGCCGCAAGTATTTCTCTGACGTTGCTCTTCCTCAGCTGTATAACAATACTCGGCAAAAGATAATAAGCAAGTTGAAGGGAATTGACTTTTACGCTGCCACTACTGACCTGTGGTCGAGCCGAACCATGCAGCCTTACTTGTGTCTTACGGTTCATTATACAGTGTAAATAATTTGGATGTTTAACAATCTTTGTTGCACACTGCACAGTGACTTTTCAGTTAGAGAAGGGGTTTGCCTTTGCAATTTTGTTTATGTTGATGCACTTTAATTAAATACAATAAATATATATTTTTAAAATATATTTACACTTCGCAGTTATTTTGTTTTAAATGGAGAGGGGGGGGAGAGAATCGAAGATCGAGTTTTTTATAAAAAAACGCAGATTTTTTTTAGGAAAAACTAAAAATAAATCGCCCAGCTCTACTCCGCAGAGAAAGCAATAACTTAGCACGCTAACGCTACGCCATACCTTGAGCAGATTTCTGTCATTCAAACAACTCTGAGTTATAGTTTAAAACTTTAACAGCCATTTTAATAAAATTAAGGGTTTTATTTGGGTTCGAGTCCATACGTGCAGTTAATGGATACAGGCACGCAGAACTGAAGGCTCTGTTGGCAACTATTAGCTCTGATTAGCGGTTAGCTCCAGCTCCGCTATAAAGATATGGAGTGGAGTAACAACCAGACTCTGATAAATGACGTTTGGGGAGCTTTCACAGCAGCGTGGCTGCGTTGTTTCAACAGTTTTATTAGTACAGTTAATCCCACAGCAAGACCAGCAGCAGCATGCTACTACTAACGTAACGATAGCCTCTCTGAGCAAGTGCAGCATTGACGCTGTCATGCACGCGGCACGCAACTTCATGAGGGGAGGGAGGGGCTGGAGGCAGCTCCTCTGTGTGCGCCGTAAAAAAGAAATACACCATTGTATATACTATATTTTTACCTATTTAACTGTCTAGTAAAGTTCAAAGACAGTGTTTCAAAAAAGTCCAATCCACATGTTTACATATGTTTATTACAGTAAATAATAATTAAATAATCGAAATACTACAAAGTGTGGTAAAGCCACATATTTGTTTTTATATTTCTGCAATCTGCACTTTAGTTTGTGTGATTTGTTTCTGACTTTCATATGAATGTTTACACCAGGCTTGGTCAGTGCTCAATATACTACTGTGACTGAAGTAGTTAAATAAAAGATGTCATTCATATAAATTCATGCATCACCTAATTTCATCATCACATACAGGCCTGGCCTCCTGTTTGTTTAATCTATCTAATCTTGTGTTGTTCATACACAATGATTTATTGCTTGTCTTTGTTGAATAATACAGAAGACAAAGAGCTTAAAAAACAATCGCTTATTAAATCGCAATATTTTAGAAAAAAATTGCAATTTGATTATTTTCAAAAATAGTTCAGCCTTAGTCTGCTTGAACTGTGAATTAATGTGTACACTGGCAACATGTTGTGGGTTTAAGTAATCTGATAACAAAAATGATGACTGTGCACTTTAAATATTACTGATAAACACAATAATTTGAATATTTATTTATTTATTTATTTATTAGGGGTGGTAGGATTCTTGAAAAAACATCCGAACCGCTCGGTCCGCTTGTCTCGGTTTGGAGCGTGTGTGTGCCGCACGGTCCGATGCATGCGCAATGTAGCCTCGTGCCCGTCAGGTATGTGACCTCAGACAGTGTGTTTCCCTTTTGCGCGAAAGAAGAGGTGTGGACAAGTTACCAACAAAACGTACAGCGAAAGACCGTGCAAAACATTTCAGACCGTCCTGCCAACCTGTATACATTTTAACATCAATGTACGCTGTAACGTTTTTTCACTAGTCACTGAAACGGCTGCAGTTTAGATCCTGTCGTGTCTCTGCAGTGGGCGGGGCTGCTCAGTTCTCCCCACAGCTGACACGCGCGCGCACACGCACGCGCGCACACACACACACACAAACAAACAAACAAACACACACACACACACACACACGGTGGATGCAGGAAAAAACGGAGATGAGAGTATACAGGACGACCTGACAGCTACGCTCGTTATTGTAAGTGCAATGATAAGTCCAGTAAGTAGCCTACTTTATCAAACGGTATGAATGTGTGTCCCAGCCCAGGCCAGGATAGGAAATTAACTAACAATGTAAACTGTTTTTATGTTTAACGTATTGCGACTTATTCAAAAGACGGAGCTTTAAGAGTTCCTCTCTTTTTCTTTTAAAAGGATACATTTTTGTAAGAGCTACACTGAAGTTGGCAGTTTGATAAATGCAAGTTATTTCAATTGATATTCTGTAATATTTCAATCTTCATGTGCTAAAAAGGCACATAAGTTCCTGTAGATGGCAATACACATTCTCCTTTTTTTTGCCAAATAAATGAAAAGCATGTTGAAATCATCAATGTCTTCCCTCTTGCTGTATCAAAATCTCACCTAGCTTTCCTCAGAGATGGTCCCAATAATGAGCTTAAAGTCAAGTCAAATTCAGTTTGTGCATGATTACATGATATAACTATATAATTATTTAATACTGTATCCTACATTGTGGATAAGTAAGCTATATATCATATACTGAAGTATATTTCTGCAGTGTTAAAGATTAAAAGAAAAAATAACAAGAACCGTACAGAACCGAAAACTGTGACCCTAAAACCGTGATACTTATTGGACCGTGGGTTTTGTGAACCGTACCACCCCTAATATATATATATATATATATATATATATCATTTAGGCCAGTGGTTCCCAAACTTTTAATGCAGTGACCCCCATTTTGTAGATACAAATATTTTCAAGCACATACATGGCAGTCCTTTCACAAACTTGTCCATGCTTTGCTAGCAGTGCAGCAGAGCCATGCATTATTTATTCATATTTAGCATCACCACGCCCCCAGTTATAAATCAGTGCTCCCCCAAGGGGGCACGCCCCCTAGTTTGGTAATCACTGATTTAGGCCTTATGCATTTGAAAGTGTCTATATGCATACGATATGTGTCTATATTTGTACGTGCAAGCCAGGGTACCCCCAGGATCCTCCAACTTAAATTCAAGGCTTTTTAAGACCTTTTTAATACCATTTCAAATTAAATTCATTGCCAACTTCGTACCCATTCCGACAGAAGTTTGAGAGGAAAATGTCAAATCTGTATACATTTTAAACCCTAGAAAATAATTATGTACAAGTAGGCTACTTGAATTAAATAAAACATTGTATTTAAATGATCAGTCATATTTAATACAATTTATTGGATTATAATATAATCCAATACAATACAATAAGATACAGTATATTACACTGCATAATGAGCACTTTTACTTTTGGTACTTTAATTTTGATAATACTTAAGGAAGATGTTGAATGCAGGACTTGTAACTGACAAGTAATTTTTAGCTCTACAACACTGTTTTTTCTACTTTTACTGCAATACATGATCTGAGTAAGTCTTCCACCTCTGGAAATCACCAACAACTGTCGTGCATGAATACCTGCAGCAGTGGTTAACACTGAAAACAGCAGATAACCTTTAACGTTACCTGCCGGTCACATCGTCTCTAAAACGGGCCGCTCGCAGTTAAGTCCTGCACGGATCAACAAATGTTAAGAGTCCGGCGGCTGCTCGCTCTCTGTTTGTTGTAAGACATACACCAAGCAGATGAATGCGCTCACAGATCCAATCTTTGCAGATGTTACCGCTCGGTGTTTGGCTAGCTAATAAGCTGTTTGCTTCCCTGTTAGCTTGAGCTTCGTTTGAAGGCGCCGAGCGGCCAGCCAGTCTCCGACACACACACTGACACATTCCGCACATCCTCTGCTCAGTTTTACCGCTAAACCCCCGGTAGCGCTCAGAGAGGCGGGTTTACTTTGTGTCTCGGTCCTCCGGTGCGTCCAGCGATGGGCTCCGGTCAGTTTTTAATTAGCCTACATTAGTAACAGTTCATTTTGTTATGGTATGAACTTAAGCCTAGGAAAGGCAAACAAATATAAGACCTTTGTGACAAAAACCTAGACTTTGTATTACCAAATTCAAGGCTTTTAAGGCCTTAATTTGAGATTATCAAATTTAAGACTTTTTCAATGCTTTTAAGACCCTGTGGGTACCCTGGCAAGCATATTTAAAATGTTTTTGTTGCTGTATCTGTATAGTCTGGATCAATGGAAGAACATTGCCAGGATAAGCCTGACAAGGGATGTCTGGCTTAACCTCCACACTAGCAAGCTAAGAAACACTGGAAATGGTAAGTTTTGGATGGTAATCATGCAATAAGGCAGGCCTGTTAGGTTCTTTAAGTGAATGTAAAGATTTAAAAAGAATATGTTTACAGCATTTAATATCCAACTGGGACGTTTCAGGACCGATTGGCGGGACTGCTACTGACAGAGTTAACACAGTCGGCGATACACTGGTAAAAGCAAATTACATTTAACCGTGTATCCCGCTAATTATGTTACTGTATTGTGTGAACAGTTAACTTAATTTCATATTTTATGTGGTGTTTTCTTTTGCAGGGTGCAAATATTCCACCGAAAAAAGGTATTTACAGAAACTACTTTGCAGAGCCACCGTCGCTGCATCTGGAACTGATAGCGCTGCCCAAGACAATTGTGATTGGTTTAAAGAAATGCAAAACAACCCAGAGTGTTTTTTTCTTCCTATCCCAGAATGTATGTGAGGTGTAGCCAGACCTATCTCAACAGCGCTGTAGAGTAAGGTTTGGCGATGAAAGGCTACATATCAACTCACGAAAAGAAACTAAAACATGATTTGATAATTACTGAGCTCTTCCCCTTTTTAATAAAAAGGAATACATGGAATGTGTGGAATTTCAAAAATGCAGGTGCATTTTAAAGATGATAATATGTATCGATATTTTCACTTTGGATCAGTGATATTGGTTTGTTGATCATTGATCGATCATTGATCAATACCAGCTTTCCCATTCCAATGTTCCCTCATCTGTCCTTTATGCACGTAAGCAGTTGTCTTGTTTGAGATTTGTTGCGTAGAGAGTGTGTCATGTTTGCCACAGATGAAAGCAAAAAAAAATAAAAAATAACAACAAGGCATTAATAAAACATGAGAGTGAACTAACCTGGGACCAAAGGCGGAGGTTTGCAGCATATTTAGCAGCAAAAAGAGCTTCAGAGTAATTGGGTTGGGGTGAGGTTACATTCGGGGTTACAGTACAGCCCAAAAGTTTGGACACACCTCATTCAGTGTGTTTCTTTATTTTCATGACTATTTACATTGTAGATTCTCACTGAAGGCATCAAAACTATGAATGAACACATATGGAATTATGTACTTAACAAAAAAATGTGAAATAACTGAAAACATGTCTTATATTTTAGATTCCTCAAAGTAGCCACCCTTTGCTTTTTTTGATAACTCTGCAAACCCTTGGTGTTCTCTCAATGAGCTTCATGAGGTAGTCACCTGAAATGGTTTTCACTTCACAGGTGTTCCTTGTCAGGGTTAATTAGTGGAATTTTTTCCCTTATTAATAAAAAAGCAAAGGGTGGCTACTTTGAAGAATCTAAAATATAAGACATGTTTTCAGTTATTTCACACTTTTTTGTTAAGTACATAATTCCATATGTGTTCATTCATAGTTGTGATGCCTTCAGTGAGAATCTACAATGTAAATAATCATGAAAATAAAAAGGGAACGCACTGAATGAGAAGGTGTGTCCAAACTTTTGGCCTGTACTGTATGTAAAAAGACCAAAAACAAAAACAGACCACAAAGTCAGCTACTATACATAGACAAATACATTTGCGCGCGCACACACGCAGACGCACACACACGCACGCACACACACACACACACACACACACACACACACGATATACAAGATATTACAATTGTAGTTGTTTGTCTTATAGAAGCTAGGATAAATGCACCCTCAAGGTCCAATTTGAATTACAAATCTGCCTGGAAGCCTTTTTGTATTATCTTTAAATATTTAATGATGTTAGCGTTCTGACATTAAGATCTTTTATAATAGCAATGTTTCTGTTGATCAGAGTACAAAGATAACCCAGATGCACAAACCTGTATTAAATATCTACATCCCCCATCTGGCAAGTCCAGGACTAGATGTCCTGAAAACATGCATTTGTAATTTCCTACAGAAACAGGTATTTATTCTACAGAACATGTAGTGGAAATGTGCAAAACTCATGAATACTAAAGAATGTGTACAATGTGATGCAGGGCTGAAATAAATAAATTTTCTAGTCAGTTCACATGCAGACTACATTAATCCATTAATAGTTTAGTCTACAAAATGTCAGAGAAAAAGAGATGATATGTATCGCAAAAAAAGCTGGAAACCGAATGTTTCACACTTTTTGCTTGACTTAAAGTTTTTAAACAAACGATTACCTGACAGGCAAAAACATTTTCAAGCCAATCGCGGCTGTACTTATGAGGATATAAAAATGAAAATTAAGGTGATATGCAACGATATGCCTTGTGTTTATTATTCTTTAAACCTGCATTGACATATTCTGAGGCAGAGGAAACAAGCTGTAGACACAGTAATATAATAATATACACCTTTTAGGTTGATATAGCAAACTTGTTAGCTAACAGTTGCTTATTTACACCTGACAAAAGGTAAGTTTGATTCCCCTTTAACTCTGTTTTGGTCTCCACCAACTCCTGACGCAAAAATATCTGTCCCTTTAGCTGCTAAATGCCCCACTGTTTTCACCAGCTAGTCGTTCATCTTGTCTGGTTGCCATTTGGTGCTGAGCAGGTAGTGTACAGTTTATTTTTTTATTTTGTTGTTTTCTTTAATGAAACCTGCTGCCTGCTGCATCCGTCTGGAGAAAATGCGGGAGCTGTAAGAGTGAATCGAAAAGGCTAAGTTGCTGGCTGTTAAACCAAAATAATTAGCTGAAAGATGCTAAAATGCTACAAGCTGAATAGAGGGTAACTGCAGAATTGGGCGATTATTCTCCTTTCACAAAACTCAGTTGTTTAATCCCTTGTTAACATGTACAACGATAGCAGTTTTACGGTGTGTATGATTTTTAGCACATTTTACACGTGTCAGCAGACAAAACTAAACTGTCACATATCATCCACTATTGCATCCACTATTCATGCTTGCATTTTTAGGGATCCATGTGATACTACTAAACACAGTGGAGACAAGTTAAAATACAGATCCACAGGGGGCAAAAACCATGGAAACATATCCACATGGGGCAATCGAACGCCATGGAAACAAATCCATGTGATGCCACACATTCCAGCCGGCTTTAGAAGTTTGCAAGCGTGCCAGGTGAGATTCCTCCTGGGAGCCGTTTGCTACTTGGTAAGCTGTAGAGGAACACACTACATTTTATCAGCAACTACACACACCCTTCCCTCTGGTTCATTCAAAGACATACAAGGAATGCATTGACGCCACACTCTGCAATGCCTAAGATATATTCAGTTTAAATTTGATATCAATGCCAGGATAAA
Organism: Perca fluviatilis; assembly: GCF_010015445.1. Lineage (NCBI taxonomy): Eukaryota > Metazoa > Chordata > Actinopteri > Perciformes > Percidae > Perca > Perca fluviatilis. The sequence continues at coordinate 19,357,619 of NC_053122.1, forward strand.
GTATGATATTTGCAAGTCTTTTCAAATGTGTCATCACTGCTGATTGTTGTGTGTTTGCCAAATAGCCCACATCCCTGGAGACAGAGGTCAGAAGGACAGAAAACCAAGAGGAAGACACAACAACTGCATCCTGCTGCCCATGTTTATGCAGGCTTGTAAATATTAATCTTTCAGATGCTACCTGTGTACAACATGAAATAACACAATACTGCAAAGTTGCACCACATAAAAGACTTAGATGTACGTGAGGTAAGGACTATTGGTACAATTATTAATTTAAAACTGATATTTGCGTGTGTTGGGTGTTTTAACACTGAATTTTAATCAAATTCTGCTGGTTAATTTGTAGGTTTGAGGACTCCCTCTCTCACTTTGAGAATATTCTGGGCCGTCTAGGTTGTCTGCATTGCTGAATGATGCAGCAGTGTGTTGGTATCACAGCAGACTGGAGCGATGCGATATGTGATATCTCAGAGCCTCTGTTTCAGTGCATTGCCAAGACGGAGTGAGTGGGCTAAACCTGAAAATAGAAAGGCATTTATAGGGGGAGGTCAGTTTGCTGATAATAGCCGCACTCCACAGTATATACAGCCTTTCATCATGACATTCACTACGTAAGTTATCTCTCAAATATCTCAACAACACTAGTTTGTATTAAAGTGTGTTGTTGGGTAGTGTTAGTTGTGAACACATTGAGCTGTGTGAAACGACTTGAGATGTGGAGCAGTCCTATGTCAGAGAAAGTAACTAACATTTAAAAAATAACTCCTAATGTGTCACTGAAGATAGACTTGTTATCATTAATTGATTGTCAAATGGCAGAAAACTTTGGGGTTTTGGAAGCCAGCAATTTGAAGACTTCGCCTTGGGCTTTAGGAAATTGTGATGGGCTTCTGTTTCCAGGATCGCAACGTTGCTGTTGGTCTACCACTTTGGTCGAGGCCGAAATATCTCAACAACTATTAGACAGATTGTCATAAAACTTTGTACAGTCATGGTGTCCAGAGGATGAATCCTGCTTTGGTTTGGACTTCATCATCAGGTCAAATGTTTAAATTGTCTAATTTGAATCATGATCAAATACCTGCATTAGTAATGACATTCCCATCAGCTTCAGTTGCACCTTGTGTTTAGTGCTCATCAGCAAATGTTGACAAAGCTGGTGAACCTGCTTTAATTACAGTATTAGCATCAATTGTGATGTAAAAAAAAAATATTTTATTCATCTCATGGTAAATTATACATCAGTCATAGTCATATTATATCCTTATAGTTTATAGAATTGTGGCAATTTAATGTACTTGTCAAATAGTTCAATAGGTACTTTTCTCTGGACATTGTTTGCAACTTTTTAAAGGTCTTAGCAGTGCAATTTATAACTTTGATGAGTTCTGTCAAGCTATTAGTCCATTGCTGTCATCTTGATGACTTCATCAGTAGATTTGAGTACTTTTCACATCACCCTTTTATAATTTATAAAAGGAAATTAGTCTGCAACCATATGAACCATGTTGAAGTGACACTAAATGCAGAAAAACTGATAAGCACTACCTGCTTGTCTCATCTAAAAAAAAGTGCTTCTCAAAGAAAGACCCTCCCGCCCCGAGTGGGAAGCGTTCAGGATAATAATAAAAAAAGATATTGACGTGCAAATACTAAAGCTACTTTCCTAACAAAAACAAATAAAAGGTTGAGTGCTGTGAATAAACTACATTCCATTCTGTTAAAACTCTGACCAAAGTCCATCTCATCGGTTTTAATTGGAATGATAAATTGTTACACTGTTTTACTTTTCTGAAGATTTATCTGCGTGATCCTACCTTGAACCAATACTCCTTTCCTATAGGGCTCAACAGTGTGGTTCCTAAAGTAAAAATCCCATTAATTTTCCCCATAAGGATTTTGATTATTAGCCATAATGTTAAACCATCCAAGGTAGACTGACCACAAGCCCCGAGGTTTGTGAAACAAAAGTTTATGCTCCTGTAGAAGCTAGAAGTCCGTATGAAATCAATCTTGTTTTAAGAAAAATATGTTTAATTTGCGATCATATGGAGAAATACTACCATGGAGATACTGAACAGGGAAATCCCTTCTGGAACCAGAGACATTTAAAAAGTGGGCTGTCATTGTTGAGCTCTTATTGTATCTATCTACTCTAACGTCATCAAAGTAAATGGAGCGATTGTTAGAAAATATATTAAACCTTTAGAAATTTGTGAATTGAACCCTGCTTTGGGTCGCTTTGTTTGCCGAGGTCTCGTAACTGCTTTCAGAATCACCTCACAGAGCCAGTAGATGATAGGATACGAACCACAAAACAATCGTGCTCCGATTGATAAATAACTATGATTTGGCATCAAGAATCAGTTCCAACTTGGAATTGTTTAAAAAATTACCGTTTGGAAAATTTGGTTTTGAATACGATCATTGGTTCCAAATTTGGTTTCCAGTGCGGCCACCGTGGCTTTATTGTATGTTGAAAAGGCCCGGTAAAACTGTAAATCACCATTGAATCAAAATAAAATGTTCCTCTTATCTGTGAAATAAGCATGTGACCTGTTTCCACTCCACCCCTCTAAGAATCGTAATCGAGAATTGCTAAGAACCGGAATTGGAATCAGAATTGGTAAAATCAAAACGATGCCTATTCATAACGGTCAGTGTATGTTTTGGTCATTCAATTTTCCTTTCATAAATCGGTATTAAAAAACAAACGAATGGTTGTTTGATTTTCGTTTTAAAATACAAAATTTGAAAATTGAAATACAAGGCGTTTTTTCCTTTTCATGGTCAAAAGGGGATGAGAGAAATTTAAAATATGCTTTGATTTTCATTTTCTATTTCATATAACAAAAAATTAAATCACTAGAAAACAGAAATGAAAAAAGGCCTGTTTTTTATATTCTGAGACCGGATGATGTCGTTTCCAAGGCAACAGCGCCAGTGTACCAGTGTTGCTTTCAGCACAGGTTAAAATTACTTCGGATTCCTACTCTGATGTGATTTTAGACATGGCGAAAAAAAGGCTTGTCATGTGCAGAAATCTCTGTGCGCATATCACAGGGAAGTAGGGGTGGAAGAGGATGTTCTGCAAGAAATGTGAGGAGATTTTGCGCTGAAAATGGCTCAAACATGATGTGACCATAGACTGTATGGACTCATCTGACACGCTGAAGTTAGCTTCCGCTTCGCAGCGTCCGATACTGCAGTTGAGAGAAACGTGTAGCCCAACTTCCTGAGCGACTGATCCTCCGGGTTTTTTTGCACCTCTTTACATAAATATACATAAATATGGCTATGAAATACATCCTGAAATGACTAAATGACAATACATGACAATATATAAATTAGTCAATATAGTTCAATAGCCTAAATACATAGGTTTTACTTTTATTTATTTCAGGGGACTTTATTATAACGTTAACATTTATTTCCCTATTTGCACGTTATATTTAAATTAAGTTTGGTTACTGGACTAAAAGCAACTAGCTAGCCTCCCTGGATATAGTGCATCAAACCATATCACTATCTGCCAAAGGAAATAAAACTTTAACACAACCATGAATAAAACACGAGCTCAGCAGATTCGTCTGATACCCAGCTAATGTTAGCTAGTGCGGGTCACAACGGGCTGATGGCTAGCTGCTAGCTAGCTAGCTGCTACTTGAAGAAAACGGCAGCAGCTAACATTAGACCCAGCACCGGAGGTCTGATCCTGAACCGCATGTGACTCTCCGCCAGATCAGCAAACTCAACGGCAGCAACAGAAAGTTTGCTGGGATCATCAGACCATGGCGCTGTAACAGTAGCGTTAATGTAACAGTAACATACAGCCGTGAACTGATACTGAGCTGTTATCGACTCTTTCCGCTAGGGATGCACCGAATATTCAGCCACCGAAAATTTTCGGTTTTCGGCCGAAATACCTTTATCACCGAAACAATACGGCCGAAAATGTTGTGATGACGCAAACAGAAAACGCGACCTGCACGTGTGTCAGTACCCGATCCGTTCCACCTGCAAAGCGTCTCCTAAGCAACGAGGTTGAGACGGACCACGGAGTGAAAACAATGAAAAGTACGCTCTTGGAGTCTGTCAGCACACGTTTCAGTGAGATCTATTCGGATCCTCTGCACTTCATCGCGACTGTACTTGATCCGCGTTATAAAGACCATTACTTGGATGCGGAAATAAAGCAGAGCGCGCGCGAGATCAGGGCGCGATGGATGCGGAGAACCCGCGTGGAGACGGAGACGAACGCAGCGCCAGCGCAGGAGATCAGAGCGCAGAAAAAAGACTTGTCTCGGCACCAGATGAGGGGCATGCACCCTCGTTGTCTGATATGTTCAGTGAAATCCTGCAAGAAAGTGCCTCAATTAATAATAATAATAAATAATAATAATAATAACAATAGGTAAGCTATTCTGTTCTTAGGCTACTGTATACTGTATGTGACTATCAGATTGTAGCCATATTTCTGCTAGATATTTTTTTAATTAAACTTTAATATTAATTTATACAATTGCAATGCCTTGATTTTAGTAAAGTTAGTACACAGTCATAGCCATAAATGCAATGGTACTAATAATTGGCTTAATTTCTTTCGGTGTTTCGGTTTCGGTTTTCGGTCTTGGTTTCCTCTTTTTTCGGTTTTCGGTTTCGGCCAAGAATTTTCATTTCGGTGCATCACTACTTTCCGCAGCGAAGTTGTCTCTCAGCAGGGGGGAGATAGTACAAGCATTTTGTGAGAAAAAAAGTAGTTGAAAAATACTGAAACACCATTATTTATCCAAATTAACATTTAATTAGACAATGCCTCAGTTATTTGCATAATTAAACATACATGTTCAGAATACTTGTAATACAAGATACTATTGTCTTAATGTAAATAATCAACTGGGGAAGTTTAATGGAGATATGTTAGTTAAAATATTTTCCCTATTCACCTGTAGTGTCTCTTTAACATGGGCTGCAATGGGAAACTGGCATTACTGATTTCAGTATTTTTCAAAACTTTCCACCACTTGGATTTCTTAGGACTTTTTATATGTTAGAGAGAAGACTTGTATGAGAATAGATCAGTTGAAAGAGTTTCTGTTGCAATTTGAGTGGGGTCATGTTGCATAATGCCGGTACTAAGAGACGGAGGGCGGCAGGGAGAGGGAAATAAATAAATGCGACATTTTTAAATAAAAGTCCCCCTCAAGCATCATCAGAGTAGGGTCCCATAACCCTACCCATAACACTCAGTGATAGTTTTATTCAACATTTTGCAAGATTGATTTTTATATATTGGACCACATAGCCTAACATTTTTTTATATATAGCCAATAATTTGCTCTTAAATAAGTACTGTAATAATAATAATAATAATAAGTATATTCAACTAAATTCTACATGTACCATATGTGGCAATAAAATTACTGTACCATTATGAAACATGAAACATGAATAATTCACCAGTGCATAGCTAAACAAAAACATATGCTGTGAGATCTTTGCAGTCACACCTACATGCCTAGAGGGGCTGAGTGAGCCATAAAAGCTGTGAGCCTCACAACTGAAAGAATACCAATTCAATAGTACAAAACAGCTCTGGTTGTCAGGCAACACCAAGGACACACCATTCTCTGCACTGTGGCATTCAGCTGCTTCGTAAACTGAAATGACATTAAAGTGAAAATCACAGCCAAGGATGATTACGAACCTCTTGAAAAGCTTGGATGAATTGTTGACCTCACCCACATCGTCTTTTGTTTGATCCAGTCAATTTATGCGGTAAAATGTGACTTTTGGTTTGATAACATCACCTCAATGGCAATGAACAATAAGAACTATATTGTAAAGTGTACAAGCTGTGAAGACATAACACATATTATGTCCACACATACATTTGTAAGAAAAGAAAAAAAGACAAGGCTTTTAACTAAAAGGTAAAATTAAAAACTAGAGATCACATTTTACAGAAAGTTTCCAACCCAGAGCAGAATCTAATTTTGATAGTCTACAGTATGTGTGACACAATTCTGACCTATTCTGCAACATGAAATATGCACCTTCTTTTGCAAGGCACAATTGCCATCTAATAGCATTTTTAAAAGGGCATATGGTTCAATCTATCCATTTATTCTCTGTGCCCACTTCACAGGGGGGTTGGAGCTAGTCCCAGCATGCACTGGGTGAGTTGAAGGGTTCACAAGGGCAGGTTGCCAGTCCATCAGCCTTCTAATAAACCATAAATCTAGGGTTTCATTAAATCCTAACTATCTAGCACAGATACAATATACAGTACATATACAACATTTACTCTCTGTACTTGGACTTACTTAGTAGTTCTTTGTTTTTCTCCTGCTCCTTGTTCTGTCTACATCATCTACACTGATGCCAAGAAGTGTAAACATAAACAGCTTGCTTTATTTGTAAACTCATAAAGAAGCTCAGAGCCCTACAGTAGATGGCGGTCGGCACACCCATAGTTTGGAGAAGCTGTTTTCCAAAGCACACCGTACAAATTTAAATTTTAGGAAATGCTGAGGGCTGTATAGAAGCTCAGAGTTCATTGGATGGCCTGGAGTAAGTTTTTTGGGTTGTATCCAGACACTGAATGCCTGAATGAGCTACTGTTAATGGGGCCAGTGCCAGGAATATTGGCAGGATGCAGGGGGTGCGAACGTGATGTAAAAAATAAATCATAAAGAGTAATTAAAAATGAATACATTGGCACATGGTGCCCCATAGTCCCGATGAGCTTGTTCCTGGCACCATATTGCAGTTATTCTGTGTCTGCATGCAATTAATAAAAAACTCTGCATCAACATCTTGTCAACACTCTCACAAACCACTTGAGTTTCTTGGTTTGCGTAAACCTCAATGGATTGAGCCTCTTCAGAAAGAAGGAGATGTGAACATTTCTAATGAAAACTTGATGAATGCCAGGCTGTGTATACTAGGGCTGTCCCAAACAATAATCTTTTTAATGATTAATCTAGCGATTTAGTCAACTAATCTAACGCTGAATTTTTTGATTAATCTAATGATACATTTTTTGATTACCGCTTATTTTCACATTGCTCAATTATTAACAATTTACACAAAACAAATTTCAATAAGGTTCAAATCTCTATTTATTAAAATTGTTTAACACTGCACTGTTCAAGTAAAATAAATGTTTAGTGCAACCTGAAGCCAGATGTAGGCTATCAATCAAACAACAAAATAAAGTCACTTTCAGGAGGAATACAAAAATATAAAAATAAAGTAAACAGAGCAAGTGGAAAAAGTAGCCTGTATTTGCTTTTTTTTAACAGTAGGTAAAATAATGAATAAACTCTTGTTTAACATCCAAGCTCTTCTCCCTTTAATTTAACTTTAATTATTTGTATCTAAAGGCTGGTTAAGCACTCTAGGGAGGAGAAGTTGGACAGCTTTTTTTGTCTCGTTCCAGTGATTGGCATATCTGGGTGATGGCGTCGGATATGCGTTAGCATGTTCGATGGATTTCCACTCACATACCCAACAACTGCTGAACAACGCCGACACACAATCGTCCTCTTATCCACCACTCTCTCGCCTGTAGCCTTCTACTGTTTGTGTTGACGCATTTACGTAATCGATGACGTCGACTACGTCGACGAATCGTCCCAGCCCTAGTGTGTACATGCACATCTGTCCACTGCTCAGGGCATGAAATTCACACCCGCCCACCCGCCAAATGCGGGTGAATTTTGCAATTGGCGGGTAACACTGTCAATCTACCTGCCACTTTGGTGGGTAGCCAATGAGAATTGAGTGATTCAGATGCGTAACTATCGGTAAGCAGGGTACGCTGTTGCTTACGGGCCTGGTCCAATCAGGGGCCCTCATCACTGGAAGACATTGATTGACAGCCGGGGCTCCCTATCGCGCAGCCACTGACCAAGTGGGAGGGAGAACGGGTCAAATTCATTTCCTTGTTTAGGTTATCAAGACGAGACGTGTGTGTGACTTGAACATCTCACATTTACCAACAAAACATACAGCGAAAGACCGTGCAAAACATTTCAGACTGTCCTGCCAACCTGTATACATTAGCTAAGTTTCCATCCACTTGTCAATCGAATTATCTGAAGTTCGGTAAAAAAACTCATGCAAATAAAGCTGGTGAAAGTGTGTTTCCATCAAACAGCTCTAAAGCGAATAAAAAGCTGTGCGTAATGACGTCACATGCTGTTTTGCGATTAAATTGGTCTATCGAACTGATTTGAGACATTTTAAGGTGTTTCCATTCATTTTTGCACTGAATCGCACAACATTCAAGCGAACTTTTGCGAACAAAGTTTTGCTAGAAAAAAGTAGTAGTTGTTGTTAATATTAGAAGCCAAGCTAAGCTACGATGGGCCTTTGACAGAGGATCTGATCCAGCTCATCAAAAAGGTGGAACTTGCCTTTTATTTACCTTCCGGCACCGCTGCGAGACAACTCTCTTTTTTGAGCCGTGTATCGCTGTTTGAGCTCCTTCCATTTACTCCGCAGGACGTCCCACGGCTTGTTGTAAGGGACATTCTAAAACGCTTAACGTGAAAAAGCTTAACATGGTTTAATGTATCTAAACAACGATCAATCATCACCAGATGTATCATGGTCATATCTTGTCATGAACACTTAAGCCTGTCAAAAAAACTAAATCGAAATCCAACGATTATAGAAGTTATCTCACGTTAATGTTTTCTTCATCATAGTGTCAGATAACGTCCATAATATTTGGACATTGGGTTAGATTTGACCGTTTTAAGTGGTTATGATGAGCAATATAGGAGAGGATTTTTTTGGTGATGATTGATCGTTGTTTATGTACATTAAACCACGTTAAGCTTTTTCACATTAGGACTTATAAAGCCAATGAGAACCGTGGAGAGTCAACCCCCAGCCGCTCCGCCGCCCTGCTGTGAAGCAGAAATGCTTTATGTCAGATAATGTCCATAATAATTGGACTTTGGGTTCGAGTTTTTGACAGTTTCCAGTGGTTATGAGGAGCAATATGAGAGAGAAATTAGGTAATCATTTATCATTGTTTAGGTACATTAAACCATGTTAAGCTTTTTCCTCGCCTAGGGCACAATGAAGAAGAAAACAACGTGAGATAACTTCTATAATCGTTGGATTTTGATTTAGTTTTTTTGACAGGCTTAAGTGTTTATGACAAGATATGACCATGATAAATCTGGTGATGATTGATTAAACCACGTTAAGCTTTTTCACGTAAAGCGTTTTAGAATGTCGCTGTCGTAACCTTTGTTGGTTATTTCCTTCGCGAGCTCCTGATAAATGATCTTGTTTCTTAGATTTTTGCTATCTAAAATAGCCGTTATATTTTTCTGTTAAATTAAATTAAAAAAGTATCTTGTCTCCTCGTTTGTCCACTTACATCTGTTTTTGTTGACAGCTGTCATGTGTGCAAACAGAGCGGAAATACTGGGCGGAAATGAACTGAAACTTCTTCTTCTTTGTTTTATTGCGGGTTGCAACCATAAAATGACCTAAAACTTAATCGCAATTCATTATTTACTTAATTCGGATAAAAACGTGTGGATGGAAACATCGCTATTGTAACATAAATGTACACTGTAACGATTTTTCACTCTTAAGTCTCTGAAAGTTGCTGCGGTTTCATTTTGTCAGCTGTCTGTTGCGGGCGGGCCTGTTACTCCGTTTCCCCTGCGACTGACGCGCACACACACACACACACACACACACACACACACACACACACACACACACACACACACACACACACACACAATCACACAAACACACGGTGGATGCAGGAAAAAATGCAGATGAGACCTACAGGATGACCTAAATTGAGGACAGCTACGCTCGTTATTGTAAGTGCAATGATAAGTTAAAGTCCAATATGAAACCATATGAATGTGAGTCCCAGCCCAGGTTAGGAAATTAACTAACAATGTAAAGGTCATAGGCAGTGGGCCAAGTCCGTCTATCTCAAAACTTGTGTTGTTACCTTGTGGAATTGATTTGGCCAATCACGTTATTCGTTGAACCGGCGGCCATGAGTCTACAACCCAACCTGGAGAGACCGGTGTATCTCGGCAAGACAACATCAAGGTAAGATTTATTTTACAATGCTTATACACCCCTATATCTTAATGCTTTTCATATAAGTTGTATTTAAGACTGTAAGCTATACTTCGCCGTGACTATATGCGTTGTCGTTGATGAGAACAGTAGCCATGAAAGAATGTTTGTAGTGGAGCAGTAAAGCTAGCTAGCTAACGTTACGTTGCGTAGGCTAATCCCAAATAATAATTCGGTGCATGCACAATGAACTAAGCAAAGAGTATTAAAATATGGGATAATTACGGGAAAATATTTAAACAGGAAGACATCATGAAATAAGTCTAAATAAGGGAGAATCACGGGCGGAATGGGAGGGTTGACAGTTTGTGCAGGTTGGTTACAACAAGCTAACTAGGCTACAAGTAAGCTAGACAAATTTTCAGCTAAAAAGAGTGCAAACCAAAACGAAGAAATGATTTCAAATCAACTTGTCATGTGTTAGTGGTAGTGATGGACAGAGATGGAAAACGTACTCACTTCCCATACTCCAGTAGAAGTATTGAATGTTAAAATACTCTGGTAAAGACAGACAGATTTTTATTGATCCCAAAAAAATGGGAAATAACGGTGTTGCAGCAGCAAAATATCAGACACACAGCACACATACAGAGTATACATTAAATAATAGGAAACAATATACATTAAATAATAATTGAATACTACAAGAGCAATATTTAAATTATTAATAATTATTAATTTAATTATTGTGACAGAGGCTGGGACTCCAGGTTAATATGATTCTGACTGAGTTGCAAGATATGAATTCAATTTTGATTCTGTGAGAATTCAAGAAATCAACGAGAGGGATAACTTTTCCTGCTACAGATTTTCCACTGTGGTCAGAAAACACATGGGAGACACTTTGTTTCTCTCACTATGACTCGAGTCGGTACTCGCTCCAAAGCTAATCACTGTCACTCTCTTACTTCTCCCTCGATTTATCACACACTCCCCACACAAACGCACATGCCGGCTCGACGCACACACCAGCGCAGAAGTATAAACATCAGGCCACTTACGTAGGCTACGGCGAGAGCTCTGCGTGGAGCCTCCGCACAACTTTTAAACGGCCTTTACGTTAACATTAGCCCAAAATCATGTTGATTTGAGACAAGACCAAGTAACGTTAACTTAAGTGATCTTGAAAACAAGAACGGCCTTGAGTAACATTAACGTCGCTACAGCACTGTTATACTAAATCAAGTTACTGAATTTGTTTGATGTAAGGAGTAAAAGTAAAAAGTCCTTACAAAAATAAATAGTAAAGTAAAAATATATGAAATCTACTTGAGTACAGTAAGAAGATATTTGTACTTTGTTACTTCCCATTTCTTGTCATTGAGCCAATTACGGTAGATTGTCACAGTTCGTACAATGACATAATTCTGTGCATGCTAGCTTATGCTTTTTGCAGGTGCACTTCCCTCCCACACATTTAAGAATTTTGCATTGGCAGTGCACCAGCTCTAAGACACTCTGTGGTGCTGGGGGCAGTATCATCCAGTGCACTACCAAGTGTTCTCCCTCCATCCTCCATCCATGCTGTACTGGTGGGGGTATTTCAGGTCGTTTTTGTAGACTTCTCCTGTAGAATGAAAAAAATGAAAAGATAACTTTGGCCTATTAACCTACTGTATCAGAATTATGTTTCTGATTTAGTTTTTTATCTTTAGAATGACATATTAGCTGCGACATGTACCTGTGTATTGCAGCCTGGTAGTTGGCACGCTGAATGTGTTGCTGAAGGGAGTCTTGATTAGGAGGAAGGCTCCTTTCGAGACATTTCCCAGACCTAAACATGTGCCACCTTGCCTGGTTGACACTTTTGACATCTTTTACATCATATAGCTCGCATGTGAAGGCCTCCACTGCCTCATAGAGGTCTGGGGTCACAGTGAAAGTTGTGTCTATTCGTTGGAATGTGTTGCAGTGCTCTTGATTGGATAGGAGTGCCTTCATTGCCTTCACCTTTCCTATGCCATACAGGGAGCTGACAGTGTCACAACCAGTGAAACAGTGAAGACCAATCAGTGCATCGCAGACTATCGCTCCCAGCTGGTTATGGATCTTCTGAACTTCGACTGTGCGAGAATTTCCTCCTTTCCCTGTCTGGAAATACAGGTGTGCTCCAATGTCTTTGTAGAAAGCGAGGGCCAGTACAAACACATCAGTGTCAGGACTTCTGATAATAATATTCCTGCTGTAATCAGCAGCATGAGCACAGTGTAGCAGTAGTCTGGTGTCCGCTTCTTCCTGCGTCGTGAACAGCTCTGGCATTGGCAGGGCTTCCAAATCAGTTGTATCTGGGTTTTTTTTTTAGAGCATGGCACTCTCCTCCATGTGCAACAATCAGAGTCAGGTCCTCAATCATGTGCCCTCCAGATGTACACCATCTATCAAAGAAAAATTGTAGGAGATTTTCCTTATTTTCCCCACATGCCAAGAACTTTGCACATTGCTTTGGTGTCCTTTGGTCTTCAGAATATATTTTGGTAATTTGACAACCCTTCACTACACGTCTGTCTCGTTCTGCATTCTTGATGCTCATGACTTTGTAGGTGTCTGGAACAAAATGGATTACTTTGGACTTGCTAGCTTTGGCCACACTGACAATCAGCCTGAGAGCACCGTCAGCAAACATCCCGAAAGTCGGTTGGGGTTTCATCACTTGTACAAGTGCCATAGCATCCCACACCCACGTGGAGCCCTCATGAATGTTGTCCACTGTTGCTGGTGGGTGTACAACAGCTTCCAGGAAGTGCAGCAGCTTTGCTTTGTCCGTTTTCATCAGAGAGCCATCAAAATGAGCTAGTGCGGCAGGTAAGGGCCCTAAACTATGTACAAGCATCTCACTCATGTCAATTTACAATTTACAACTACAATTAATCTGGCAAAAAGATCACAGTCTGCTTTTAGGGATATCTCTCTACCTTTTGCTTTTGTTACTGTTGTAGTTGCAGTGTCTTTGAAGGTCTTGAGTTTCATTTTCTTTATGAGCTGATAAATGCCTACCTCATTACTTTGTAGCCTCTTTTCATAGAATTCTATTAAGGCTTTCTCTCCTCTCTCTTTTGCTTCATTCAAATCATTAAAAATCGCCTCTGATGCAACATGTCCAGATGTTATATGGTAAAGGACCTCTTGATCGATGGAAGGATCAAATGGATTTATCATGTTCTGAATGGTGGATATGATGTTCTTTACATCCCTCTCATCACGTTCTCTGCGTGTGTCATCAAGTTCAGCTCGTTGTTTTGTTGTGGGGCTGTGCCCGGCCATGCCTTTGCACTCCATACTGATAGCTGCACGTTCATGATGTGTGAGTGTCCATCTATGAACTGCACCGTTGTTAAGTGAAAACCCAGTCAGTCCACCTTTAGTTTTAGAGTCACGGTTTGCTGTTTGTTCAATGACTTGATCACATGCTGTGTATGCAAAGCCATATGTTTGCTGTCTTTGGGCAACAAAATCCCCTGATTGGAGTTGGTAGTTTATGTTTGGATGAGTGTACCCTAAACTGACCATTTCCATCCAGTATGTTGACAGGTAGCGGGCATAGTTGATCCTGTCATAACAGAAGAACCATGGCATAATGGAACGCACACTTGATAGGTGGAGACTCCAGTTTGCCTCTCGTGTTCCTCTGATGAAGAGGAGAAGATCTTCAACCATTGAAATGTATGTGCACCAAAAGTGGAATGTCTTGTTGGTGGTGTTGTCTTTAATGAAATCTTCATACCCTTTCATTAGCTTTTGAAAGTTCTCAGACATTACCAGATCATCAAATTCTTCACCAGGGAAAGCTGTCTGCAGATCAACAGCAGTCTTGACAACAGCTTCACGTCCATTTTCTGGCAGAATGTCCAGGTATGCCTGCCAGCGAAGTCTCTGTAGGGCTTCACACATTAATTTGTGTGCACGCATGCTTCGATTGTATTGATGTCCAGATATGACTCCCTCCACAGATCCTGCAGCAACAACTTCAGCTTCTATCATGACATCCTGAAATCCTGCGTCTCCAAATCGCTTCCCAATACAGGCCAGGTACGCCATGGCTGTGTGAAAATCCTCCCATTCGAAGGACGAGTCGTTCCTCAAATGTTTTGTTTGTCCAACGAATCTCTTGGGTTTTTGAATATATGGCCTGATCCATTACTAACACAATTTCATTCAGCTTTAGTTTGTCTGCTATAGCTATGGAACGTGTAAGGATGGTGTGCACCGTGTTTAAGTCTGTTGGACTGGCATCAATGACAGGCAGGTAACCAATGTTAGATTGTGGTGGAATTGCACCTCTCTGCAGCAGTGTATTGTAGCCAGTCCATCCAGGAAGAACACTTCTTTGGACTTCTTGAGTCTTCATGAAGAAGTAAGCACTGTCAATTGTCCTTGCTGTCGCCTGCACAGGAATGTAGATCTCACATCCAACTTCAATTCTAGACTTTCTGGACCAGCCCTTTTTCCTCTTGTAAAGATGTCAATTTGGATAGGAGGTGGTTGAAGGGACCTTTTCCGGCTTTTCTGCAGCGATACAAATTCAGAGGTAGTTACATCACTGGAGGTGGGCTTCTGAATTATGATGCCGTTGGTGTTACGCGTTGTGCCCTTTCCTGACAGCGTTTCCTCACCAAAGTCATTGTTGTCCCAAACAAGAGTTGCAGAGATTTCAGGTACAATGCTTGGTGGGATGTATGTACCACCTCTTTCAAGCTGCAGCTCTGCGAGAGCAGTGTCATGCTCAAGCACTTGGGTGTGTGAGCTACAGTGCCCAAGACCATTCAAAATCCCAATTACCTGTGCTGAGCCAGTCATATGCCTAACCGCCATGGCTAGCGCAGTGTGCTTTGGCATGAGCCACCTTCCTCTCATAGCAAGATTCATGATGTCCTGGCACATTGACCCAATCTTCTGCTTCTCATCCACACCAACACTGACATGCTGAACACAGGATTGAAACTCTGAAGTTGTACCTGTTATCCAAGCAATAACATTGTACAACTCGGGTGGTATCATTCTCAAAGCAGTATCAATGTTAAGGTCTTGGGCTGTTGGTGGCCATGGCAGTTTAGCTGTACATTTGCATTTGTCCTGTATGATCTCCTTAAGAGACATGGCTGCATGATACAGAAGTCTCTCATAAGTCTGCCCCTCCACAACCTGGCTTAGCTCAGTGTCATCCTCATTGTCGTCATCACTTTGGTCTGATGATGATGACTGTTGTGTTGCTATCAGGGATAACCTCCTCAGCACACAAGTCTTCATCAAATACTAAATAATTTTTTGATGACTTCAAAAACTGTCTCACATTTTGAAAGCTTTTCTTTTTTCCTTTTTCTATGACATAACATACTGATTCTTCTTGCATATTAGGCATAGAGCTGGGAGTAGATGAGACGCTCTCCTTGGTTGTTCGGGGCCATCATCCAATGCAGAGCGCAGAATCCGGACCTTGGAGACATTCTCATCATTGACGGGCAGTGGTTCAGCTACATCTGTCAGTGGTTGGGCTTCACCTACATAACAGAACAGGTATAAGATGGAATATGGTGAAAAATGTTTTAGTTAAAGATGGCTGTTTTTGAGCTATTTAACAAAATATTTGTGGTCAGAAGTGCAGTAGTCTTGTCAAGCTCGTTTAAGGTGGCTAGTATCTTAATACAAATGTCAGGATGAAAAATGTGATTTAAAATTCTCTGGTAATGTGCGCTTTCTGTGTTTATTTATCTGAATATAATTAATTTGTTTATCTAACACACAGACATGGACAGGACAACATCATATCTCAACAACCACAGATGACCCATCTTGATCTATCGACCCCACCAACAGAACCTGGCCAAGAAAGCCCCAAAACTTCTGCACTTCCTCCCACATGCTGCTACTGTTTTTTTTTTAAATTTATTTTCTATTATTCTTAAATTTGCTATGAACCTTTGACCCCACACTCATATTGCACGGCCTTTTGCTACTTGTCCCCTTGTTTATTTATAATATGTCTAGTAATGTCATCCACTTGCACTGATACACTATATTAATACAGTGTACATGCTGTCTGCAATGTTAATAAATAACTGCTTCCCTACACTTCTCCATTGCAGTGTGCTGTAATGTATTTTTCTGAGACAATAAAGCACTACTTGCTCTATTTGACATGATGCATAATGCACCAATACACACAGAGATTGAGTGATGTGATCTATAGGAAGACCCTCTCAGCCTCTCTAATAATAGATATATCACTCCAGAACTGGTTCTGTTTAGGTAGTGGAATGAAAGTAGTTGTACAACCTTTTGAGTTGCACAGTTGTCACCATTAAGTAATTAATGGGATCACCAGCTAAAGAATTCAGTAAATAGCTGTGTGCACATGCTCAAAAGCAAACAAAAGCAATCCCTCAGAATGAAACTTATGCATCAGGGAATAGCCCAGAGTCCAGGGTTAGCCAGACCATTTTAATTGGGGTAGAAACCTTAATTCTGATTGGCTGGGTGACGTTGACGTTTTGGGAATAGGAGGCGTTTCTGGTGCAGCCAGGGGTGTAAATTACAGAGAACAGCCACCGCTTGCTCAAAATCGGGTTTTACCGCTGCACAACTACTTTCACAATACTGTCTGGACAATGTTGTTATTATACATTTGATACAAACCTTCACTGTTGTTAGCTGCCTTTTCTCTCATCTTACGTGCTCTTGCAATGTGTTCTTTGTTGGTGAAGAGCATGTAGCATTCTCTGTGAAATCCTACATTAGCCGGCACATCTTCATGGACGTCTTCGGAGTTTAGTT
The DNA here is from genome assembly GCF_010015445.1 of Perca fluviatilis. Taxonomy (NCBI): domain Eukaryota; kingdom Metazoa; phylum Chordata; class Actinopteri; order Perciformes; family Percidae; genus Perca; species Perca fluviatilis. The sequence goes on from NC_053122.1 coordinate 19,374,524, forward strand.
TAAATTCAAATACGGCTTTTTCAGCTACTGTACTCTCTATGGTTTGCAGGTTCACCCATAAGTGTGTACATTGCACAAACTTTGCCCAACTTGTCTGGGAAAAGGGGGTTACAGGGCTTTTTACGACTGAAGCTAAGTGGATACAACACTTCATGTTTACCTCAGTATTACAAGTAGCCGTCTGATACTTTTTTTGTGTTGTTACATTGTGTTGAAACCGGCAAATAAACAGGATTACTAATAATAACGTTAGAAAACCTAAAGACTCAACCAAAACGCTACATCTCACCACAAAAAAATTGTACTAGCCCATCTATTAATCTCATCGTAATCTGCTGTACAATAACAAGTTTGTCCGCATTGACATATATATAAGTGCAGTAGTCTTGTCAAGCTCGTTTAAGGTGGCTAGTATCTTAATACAAATGTCAGGATGAAAAATGTGATTTAAAATTCTCTGGTAATGTGCGCTTTCTGTGTTTATTTATCTGAATATAATTAATTTGTTTATCTAACACACAGACAAGCTAAGTGGACATAGTAGACATATATATAAGTTTGTCCGCTCCGCTGTAGAATCTTCATTATTTATGTTGGTTGTCAAGGAAACGGAGATTTTTCTAACATTATTATTAGTAATCCTGCTTATTGCCGGTTTAAAAAAGTAAGAGTTTGTAAGGACATTTTGCGTCCAATGTGCATACAACAAAGTTGGAAACAATGTCTGTAGTACTTATACAATTTTTTTACATGACCTCAGCAAAAAAAAACGTACACAGCGGCGAGGTAAGTATTAAATTCATAATAACGGGGTCCGGCCCACCGCCTATCAACAAGCCACTGACAGATATGTTCATATTTGATTCATTCAATAAATTATTATTTTGTGTCTTAAATCCACCAGCCATTTTCATATTATACCAACACCATCATCCTGAGCCTTTTTGGTAAGGTTCCTAGAAAATCTCAGCCCAGAGTAATAAATTAATAGTACCTATTATTATTCTCCCCCAAACAAGTTTCCTTTTTTTTTTTATACTTGCATCTTTATTGGAGTTTTATGGGAACAACAACAAACAGAAAAAAAATAAATGAATAAATAAATAAAAAGACCATACATTGAACCAAATCAAAGGGAGGCCAAGGAGGAGGTATCTAGTACAAATGAAACAAAATATGTCAAATTGTGGTCTTCGGAATCACTGATCAATACACCATACATATACCGTACTTCTACCCTCTTTTGTGTAAGTTTACCAAAACCCAATCAGTAGAATCTCACAAAGTTAACTCACAGAGTATAGTTATATTGGGAGGAACAGTTATGCAGTCTCTAGAGACAGAAAATTGACCCATTTTCTCAATTTTTCCTTGAATCTCTTAACCTTATGGAATAGATCAATTTTTCCATTATAAAAATGCTTTGAATTATACTTTTCCATTGCTGTTGGTCTGGGATGCTAGATTTGAGCCAAAGTCTAGTAATAGCCTTCCGGTCCGCAGATAATAAAATCTTGGCTAAATAGAGGTCCTCCTTCCGCACACTTTCTGTGACGTTTCCAAGAAACATGACTTTACATTCCTTTGGTATAGTGTATCCCAGCACCTTCTGTAATGTAAACGATATTCCAAAATGGTTGAATTTTAGGACATGTCCAGAAGATGTGTGTGTGGTTTGCGTCCCTGCTACCACAGACTCTCCAACAGTCTTGAGGTATCCCAAGTTGTTTACTCTTCAAATAAGGAGTGATGAAAAACCTCATAAAACACTAAATTCTCTCCACTGTTGGGAGTTGGTGGAGGTCTAGAGTAGACAGCATGTTTGATACCATTCATCCTCCGTGAGGACAACCTTTAATTCCCATTCCCATTTTACATAGTGTAGTGTTTTTCAAGTTCTCTATCAGACTCCGATAGAATTTAGACACGATCTTATTCGATTTTTGTTGATAAGCACCACACATTATTTCAGTAAGAGAGTTTACCACGTCAGAAGGAATCCCCTTAATTTCTTTGCAGTAATAATCTCTCAACTGTGAGTATCTGAATAGATCATGATTATTTAGATCAAAACTATCCTTTAGCTCCTGAAAACTCTTCATCTTGTTGTTTTTAATAGCTATGCAGAAAGCTGTCAGGCCCTTATTCATCCAATCCTTAAAAGTCCTGTCATAAATAACGGCTTAAATCTATTGTCCAGTGCTATCCATCTCAGTATTTTTGGATCATTTTTAAGTTTCAATTGCTTAATCAGAGAGAACCATATCCCAAGGGAAAAAGTAACTATAGGATTCAGACCCTTCCTTAGAGTGTCATCCAGGCCCTCCTCTCCCAACAGGGTTTGAACATTATAATCTGGTGCATAGGTCTCAATATCTTTCCATCGTGCAATATAAGAGTTATCACACCAAAAGGCACAAAGGTCGTAGTTGTGCAGCTTGAAAGTATAGTTTTAGGTTTGGCAAAGCCATTCCACCTTTCTCTTTTGGCAGATACAAAGTAGAGAGACTTATTCTGGGGCGTTTTCCCCCCCATCTGAACCTTGACACCATTTTGTCCCATTGTGCAAATTGTTGAGGAGGTATTTCCACTGGAAGCGACTGGAACAGATACAGGAGCCTTGGCAGAATGTTCATTTTTATTACATTTATTCTGCTACTAAAATCTAGCGGGTAGGTCGACCACCTCTCCAAATCTTTTTTTATGTTATCATTTATTGGATTAAAGTTTGCTTTGTATAGCAGCTCAGGGTTTTTTGTTAGGTTAACACCTAAATATTTCAGTGTTTTTGTTTTCCAATTCACATTTAATTTATTTTTAATTTCTTCTCCTGGAGAGTAATTAAAATGAATAATTTGAGTTTTTGTAATATTTAGTTTATAACCTGAGCAAACATGAAACTGTTCAATTACCTCCAAAAGTTTAGGGAGAGAGGTGTCCAAGTCCTGTAAGTATAACATAACGTCGTCAGCAAATAGTCCTATTTTGTGCTCCATTTGTCCCATAGTGATACCCTTTAATCCCTCCTCTTGTCTAATAGCCTGTGCCAGTGGTTCAATATACAGAGCAAAGAGGATGGGGCTTAGACAGCATCCTTGCCTCACTCCTCTTCCCAAATAGAAACGATCTGTTAGAGACCCATTCACACATTCTGGCGGTAGGCTGTTGGTAAATTGCCCTAATAATTTTTATTGAGTCTTGACTGAATCCAAATCTTTCAAGCGTCTGGTACAGGAATTCCCACCCCACCCTATCAAATGCCTTTTCAGCATCCAGACTTATAAGAGCTGCACTTGATTTACCTCTGTTGATTTTTCTGAGTATGTGTAAAGTTCTTCTAATATTATCCTGTGTTTGTCTACCTGGAATGAACCCACTCTGGTCCTTATCAATTAAATATGTAACAAATGATTCCAGTCTTTTAGCAATAACTGAAGTATACAATTTATAGTCCACGTTCAAAATGGAAATGGGTCTGTAATTAACACAATCATCTCGATCTTTCCCCTCCTTGGGAATCAAAGACACAATGGCCTCTTTCCAAGATGGTGGTATGCGACCTTCCTTTATCGTCCAGTTGAAAGATCTTAACAAAATTGGGTTCAGTTTGTCACGAAATTTTCTGTACCACTTCGCAGGAAGAAACCCATCACCACCCGGAGTTTTATTAGTTTTCATTTTTCCCAGCGCCTTATTTAATTCTTCCAGTGAAATCTCTTTGGTGATTGTTTTGTTCTGTATCTCCCCAATGCTAGGTAAATCTAATGAATAGAGGAAATTCCTTATGTACCACTTGTTCACGGTCTCATCTTGTGAATAAAGTTTTTGATAGTATTCAATCTCCTCTGGCTTAGTTTCAATTTTCTGTGATATTGGGTTTTTAATTTTGTGAATTGCAGTATCCGTATGTTGTTTCCGTAATCTACGAGCAAGTAACTTTGCTGACTTGGGACCAAGTTTATAATAACTTTGCTTGACGTATCTTGCCTTTTTCTCTACTTCCAGATTAAGTAATTCTTCTATTTGTATTTTTACTTCCTTTATCTGTTTTTGTGTATTTAATTCTCTTTTACGCTTAAATTTATTTTCTAACTCTTTTAAAGTATTCATACATTTTTCATATTTCTCTTTTCTAACTCTCGGGGGGTGTGCGGTTATAGGTATTCGGTTTCGCGGGGTTGCCTTAAACCCCCCCCAAATTAAAAAGGGTAAACCCCTAAAAATTTTTTTTTTAAAAAAAATAATTAATTTTTTTTTAATAATTTAAAAAAATTTATTTATTTTTATAAAAAAATATATTTTTTTTTTTGTTTTTTTTTTTTTTTTTTATTTTTTTAAATTTTTATTTTAAATAAAATAAAAACCCAAGAAAAAAATAAAACCAAAAAAAACTATATTTCAAAAAAAAAAAAAAAAAAAAAAAAAAAAAAAAACCCCCCCCCAGTAATGGGTATAGTCTCTTTGTGTGGGGTGTAATAGCCTCCATACATCTACAAGTCCAGTTTCTTTAAGGGTAGTGTTTAAAAATCTTTTATTTCTGATTTGACTAGTTGTGTCCAGATTATAATTCAGTATTACATTGAGATCTCCACCACAAATACATATTCCCTCAGATTCTAGAGAGATCACATCAAATAAGTCTTTAAAAAGGGATCTATCACTATTTGGAGGCGCGTATATACAAACTAAAGTCAATTAGCTGTTTTCAGCTTTGCCCTTCACTATAACATAGCGTCCCTCCTTGTCTTTTATTTCTTTATATATGTCAAATTTCAAAGACTTCGAGATGAGGATGGCTACCCCTCTTTTGTGACTGTGAACATAAGAGCTGTGGCAGATTTTCTCGTATCCAAATTTTTTTAGTTTCTCGTGCTCTTCTGGTGACAAATGGGTCTCCTGCAGAAAGATAACGTGTTTATTTTCTCTCTTTATTTTTGTCATTACCCTTGCTCTTTTAATTGCATTCCCAAGACCGTTTACATTCAGTGACATTATTTCAAGTTTTTGTAACATCAGGTAACAATAAAATAAAATATAGCTCTTCCCCCTCCCAAACCCTCCAAAACAGAAAGCAAGAAAAATGAACTAATGAACACACAAAAGTATTTAACATGAACACATTGACTTCCAAAATGAGGTATTAAAAGTACACTCTGGGTTATAATCCCAACATTAAGTGAGGGGGAAAAACCTCGCACGAAGCGAGGGCCCCCTCCCAGAACTAGTGATAACGCAACATGAGTTTCACTCATTCCAGCTCAAACTTATCATCCTCGAAGTAGGGTAAATATATTCCTAAAGCCTATAATAGAATCAACTTTGTCAAATTACAACCGTAGATCTAATCAGCACATATTTTATGTGTGGGTTATTAGACCCAAAATAAACAGGCGGAAAGTACCTGTAGGACATGCTGATTTTTAGTTAGGACGGGGAACGTTGAAACTCCTGTAGCCAATCGCGTACGCGTTTGATAGCTTCCCTTGTCTCTGTGGCGAGGGACGAGTTGCCATGGTGATCCAGCAGGACAGCCGTGTCGAGTTCTCCACGGTCCTGGGGTTCTTCCACCTCGATTCCCTGATTTCTCATCTCCCGTGCAGCCTCCGCCGGGGTGTGGTACAACCGTGGGCCCGTGTCCCAATGGATTCGAAGGTTGGTGAAAAGGTGATTGAAATCGGATGCCTTTGGCCTTTAGCGCGCTTTATATATGTTTATAAGCTTGGCGTGTTGCACCACAGACGTGGTGTCGTTTGGTCAAAAGCTCGCGGGCTTATCTCGTATGAGTATCTTCTTCTGCCACGCGTTTTTCAGTACAGCCTCCTTGATCTTAAATTCAAGAAAGCTCACGATGATGGATCGTGGGGGGGCATCCGCGGTGGGTTTGGGGCCAAGGGAGCAGTGAGCTTGTTGTATTTGCGGGTCTGTACCCTCGCTGATCAACTTTTCACTTCGAAGTAGGTTTTCAACGAAGGTTATTGTGGAGTTGCTCTCTTCTCCTTCGCGGACCCCGTAAATTCTCAGATTATTCCTTCTCCCCCTTGATTCCAGATCGTTAATCTTGTTCATCATCTTCTTTTGCTCTTTTAGTGATTGTCTGAGCGCGTCGTTAGCCGCTGTTGACCAAGTCTCAAGTCCTCCTATGAGACTCTGGGCTTCTTCGAGTTTTTCACTCTGCTCCTGCACCGCTAGCTTTGTCACTGTTAGTTGTTGGTTGATGTCTTGTTTAAGAGTAATCATCTCTTGTTTCATGTCCGCTTTGAAAGCATCCAGATCCGATTTCAGCTCCGTCCGTAGGCCACTTATCTGCTTGCTAATACTTAGCATAGTTTCATGTAGGGTCTGCGTTGTTGCCTCGCCGTCACCATCTTCTTCATCGGCGTTCACATGTGCTTAGTCTTGTTCGAAATTGTTCTGTTCTTTATCTCCTTGCATTCTCCTAGGCCCTCTCTTGCATATTTTCAGACAAAATAGTCTATTCCAGAAGCAGTCAACTTGAATTTCAGGGGAAAGTACAACCCAACTTTGAGGAGCTCAAAGACTAATCCGCCATATTGGTCAGCCGTTCGCCGGAAGTCCGAAACAAGTTTCCTTTTTATTAATTTTTTTGTTTTTAAGAACTATACAAAAAAGTTGCAAGTGTTTTTTTGTTGTTGTGGTGCGCGTAGGCTACTCCTGATTTTGTCAGTCCTCTCATCTCTTATATGCAGTGGCGTGACAAGCCAACACCAGACCCCTATGCAGGATTATCAAGGCGGGCCCCCATACTACAGCACTTGATGACGGCGCAATGTCCACGAGTAGGCTACCATGAATAGGACAGGACAGGATCATATAGACACATCAAGTCCTGTTTTTCACCTTTTATGAGGCAAAAAAAAAAAAGAAACTGGCTGGTAAAAAGTCACTTAAAAAAAAATCCACCTGCCAAAGTGGATGGTGGTCAAAAAAGTTAACTTCATGCCCTGCTGAATGAATGGTGGTGTGCAGAATAGGGCTGTCAATGAATATTCTAAATTGAATTGAATAGTAAAAAGAAACGTATGTGCGAAAATGTATATTTGAATATTATAAGAGAAAAAAAACGGCACTATCGCTATTGCGCGATCGTTCATGGGCCTGGGCCACTGCTTTCTAAACGTTCAGCTTCCTGTCTGATTGAGCCCAACCGGTCAGGAACTTCTTCTTCTCTTAATACATCCATGGTTGGGAAGAGAATTCAGAGCGAGCGGGCGTGTTGATGACACTATCATGCGGCTGCCGGTACCGGTACCGGAAGTAAACAACAACATGGGCGAAGAAGAAGAAGGCACAAAGACGCTAACATAAAGCTGCAGAGACGACTAGAAATTTCTTTCGGTAAGAGCCAATGCCAATATCGTCAGACAAATTTATGGAACGGCAAGAGAATCGGTTGTTTATGACCAAATTAAGAACGGCTCC